>NC_043762.1:2126760-2315412 GCF_902148845.1 Salarias fasciatus
ACACCATGCCAAAAAATAAAGATAAGGCTCTATAATGAACGTCATGATCATTGATCCATTGTTATGTTTTCTATTCTCTCTCTGTCTGAGTTTCCAAAGTGGCAGAGAGCCGGGCTGACCTCACCTCACGCCTGCTGAAATGCTGAATTCTGACAGCATCGTGCTCCACGGAAGGCTATACCGGAGCACAGTGGCTGAGTCTATGGCTTCTACTGCTGTGCTCCGGTATATCCTTCCAGAGCTCTGCCATGTGCAGGTCTGTGTATCAAAACGCTATTTTAACGGATTGAAAAGAAAACACGTCTTTTAAAATGTTTTATAACCATTCGGATTTACTTCCCGTGCTAATACGCCGTCCCCCGGACCACTGGAAGAGGATTTTGTCCACTTTCGTCAGTCCGGCTCTGTTTCCTCTTCACCTCCAGCAGTTGAGCTAAGCTAACTACAATGCTAACAGCTGGGAACCAGCCACTGGACGCACAGACACAAAAAAGGTATTTATGAGCTTGTCTAACTTTGTCAATGATAGGGAAAGATGTGGGTCCAAAATCTTCCGAGTATTCCTTTAAATTCAGTCCGATTCAAAATCCTTTTTACAATCAGAACCGCTGTCTTGCTGTAGGGGGCGGTGCTGAGCACAACCTTTATGCTTTTTCTCATGTTTTCTTCTAACACATTTTGTTTTTCATTTATGAACACCTCCATAATTGTAATCTATATTTTTCTGAGTGACTTTATATATGATTTTGTAGTGTAAAAAAATATAGGAGAAGCAATAATAGAACGTTTTTGAGCTGAAAACTTTACATTTTTCCTGTTTTTCTGTGAGTTTCTTCACATTACAGGCACTATTAATGAAAAAATGAAATGAATGAGAGGGTTCACTGAAAGGCACATTCATGCTCCTCGACTGGACTCATTTATGTGTAGATTAGACTAAAACAGTCACTGCTTCACGTACCGGGGCTCCGGAGGAGGATCTGACCGGAGGCATCCAGAGCATCTGGAAACGGCACTGCTTCTCACTGAACACACACACAGTGTGTGAGGTTCAGACATGTCATTGAGTGAAACTGTTCTAAATATCAAATCTGAGAGTAATCTGTACAGAGACTTTCTGTAAGGTTCTCACGGTTGTATAAATTCAACAGCGATCCTCTGGATCCTGAATGTGGAAGAGAACCCAGTTTTGGGTGAGCTGGTGCTTCCTGGAGCCTCGGCCTGCCTTCGTCCCGGAGCTGTGCCTCCCTCTAGTGTTAAACACTCTCAGCAAACACATAACTGAAATCCAGCAGCGTAACGTCTCCCGTGCTCCCTCTCGGAGGGTGAAAGATCTGACGTTCCCCTCCTGAACAGCAGCCATTGTCTCGCTGCTTTGTTCACTCCCGCAGCCCTCGTCGCTCAAGGTCGGCCGGCATTTCTATTCAGAGCTTTATCATTAGAGTCGATGATGAGCTCTGACAATGGAGCAGAGGCCGATCGATGCACCTGGCCGGCCTTCTTTCTCGGATCAATACGGCGTGTCAGCCTCAGCGGGGGCCCTGCGAGCGCCGTGCGCCCCGCTCGCTCCCTGACAGGAGGACGCCCTCACACGTCCCGCTTGATAAAAATGAAAGCTAGCAAGAAATCACAGAGGCTTGAGGCGTGCCACCGAAGACACGGTCAGCCAGGTGTTTGGGACGAGGCAACCCCCAACACTCTCCCAACAAGAAATGCTCTTCTTCTTACATTAAAGCCTAAAATAAAAAAGTGAATAAAAGTTGAGCTGTTTGTGTGTGCTAAGCTAACCAGCTAGCCTCATCCTCAAATCACTTAAACTCAGCATCCAGCTAGTTCTCACTTCGATAAGACAGACGGCAAAATGTTAAGCATATAGTCTTGTGCTCCTAGAATTCTTTTAAACTGAATAAATCTGTGAAGCAGATAAGCTAAAAGATAAACTGGATGCAACAGAGACCTGCTGCTGCTACCTAATGTCCAAAGGTGGAGAAAGATCGACAAACTGCAGCATAAAGCAGAATCTAGGAGTTTAGTGTAATTATTTAAAGGTCTGGAATCAGAGCTTTAGAAACCTCTGCCGCGGTTTTATTCTAAAATAATCAAAATGATGTGTGCATTGCTTAACCACAGGGAATTATTAATAATTCCTCAGTCTCGTCCTGGTCTGGGACCCCATTTCTCACCTCGGTCCCTTTATTCTGCCTTGGATTTCATTTTTCTATCTTTAATAAGCTGATAAACAAAGCAGGCCCTGATAAACAACGTTCCATGTGTGGAACATTCAGCTGCTCTAATAGAGACCCTAAATCACTGGATGCATCAATGTGACTGTGGGATTTTGGTTTGCTTTTGATACATCGACTTGATTTCAGAATAATAACGCAGTCAGCAGAACATTTTTATTACTGAATGACTTCAGAAACACTGGAAAACGGCTGCTTCCCTCCGAGAAAATAATAAGAAAAAGACAAAAACAGAATGAATTACACACCAGAGTGCTTTTTTTCTCTTCCATTCAGTGTCTTTGTGTTCACAGATCAGATGAGTCGAGAGCATCAGAGAGTACTCTGATTACTTTCACAGCTTTGGTGTCTAATTGCGATGACTGCAGTCTTTCAGTGTGTGTATGTGTGTGTGTGTGTGTGTGTGTGTGTGTGTGTGTGTGTGTGTGTGTGTGTAGGTGTGTGTGTGTGTGTGTGTGTGTGTGTGGTTGGGATTAAACACAGTTGACAACAGAATCAATGTGTTTTGCTTTGACATGCTGGGGTGGGATGATGCCTTCTTGCCCCGGGAGCTCTGCTGGCTGCCTGCTCTGTCTCCAAACTAAACCTCTAACAATCTTATCTCTCTCTCTCTCTCTCTCTCGCTCTCGCTCTCTCTCTCTCTTTTCTCTGCCGGCTTCTTTATCTCTTCATATTGGCCGTCGCTGCTGCGACCCCCACCCTGCTCTTTCATGTTCTGAGACGTCTCGCGCTGCTTTCTCAGTTCTTCCCATTGACTCGGGGTCCTCCGGGCGAACAGGCCATGTGGGAATCGACCCGAGCGTTTGAGTGACTGTGTGCTTTATGGCTCGAAATCAGAAGAACACATCTGATTACCGGTTTGCTTCAGAAGACAGCAGAAGAGTGCTCCTTTTATATTTATTTAAATGACCATTTCATTTCTAATTTTTAATATTGTGGACACTTGATTTGAAAACACTGAAAGGACTTGAAGGTGTGGTTGATAAATGATCCTTGAATGATGCCGCTCTGCAAGTGCTTCCCTACATTTTTATGTTCAGTTTCAGTCTTAGTGATATTGTCTTGTGATTTTGAGCTCAGTGCTATGTATTTTGCTTTTCATTTTGTTTTGCTTGTCCTGTTTGCTTTTGGAAATGCAAAAAATAAAATATTCTAAAAGAGAAAAATAATCCACTGAGAACATAGAAATTTAATGATTTCATTGAATAAGATTACAGCATATAAAAAGGGGATGAAGTCACAACAA
Source organism: Salarias fasciatus (assembly GCF_902148845.1). Classification (NCBI taxonomy): domain Eukaryota; kingdom Metazoa; phylum Chordata; class Actinopteri; order Blenniiformes; family Blenniidae; genus Salarias; species Salarias fasciatus. Next base: position 2,130,250 of record NC_043762.1, read on the forward strand.
AAGAAATAATCATTTTGGCCATTTTATATACATAAATAATATAATAACTTAATAATAGGATAAAAATTCTATCTGGCATCATTGGATTCATAGTTTGAAAATTTATAAAACAACAACTTATCCTAGAAAATGTAATAATCTGTTAGAAATCTAATAATCAGTCTCTCTCTCTCTCTCTCTCTCTCTCTCTCTCTCTCTCTCTCTCTCTCTCTCTCTCTCTCTCTCTCTCGCTCGCTCTCTCTCTCTCACACACACACACACACACACACACACACACACACACACACACACAAACACGCCAAGGTCAGCAGTCTGCTTTTCACCACATGTACTTTCCAGGCATGTCATCGACACAGAGCCACAGAACAGCTGCAGTGCATGTTGGGTAAATCTTCTGAGGGGCCATTAAGATGTGATCGAATGAAATAAACCATGGAGCCTGAGGCAAACCACCACAACTGTCAGAAAACACGCGGTGGAGGTCGGACGTCCGCGGCGAGCCGGACGCGTCGAGCAGGACGAACCATCAGCAGGACAGACAGCTACACTCTCAGTTCATTTCTAAAATCTGAATGTATTGTGGTGCAAAATGTTCTGTAAATATATATTACTTTCAAGGATTGGTCAGGAATAGCAGAAAAAATGGCGCATTAGCTTTCTGTTGAGGAGAATGATGAGACTGACTGCCTGCAGAACTGTTGAGCGTTTGGGGAAACGGCAGAGGAAGTGAGGCCTGACCTTGCTCGCGGTTCGAGATGACTCCTCTGTAAATCCGTATGATTCTTCCTTCAGTTCAAGGACGTGCTGTTCAGATGTTGAGAGACCTCTGAAACGCTCACAGACATGTGACCATCGCCAAGACGTGAACTGATCCATCTGCAGCAGTAAACAGGCCAGCTGTCCTGCTGCGTGATCCTGGCTCAGGTCCAGTCTGGACCAGCTCAGGATGGACCATTTAAAACATCTGTCTGTTAGGGTCATTATATAATTATGGCCTCTTGAGTCCATATGCACCAAGTATTTAAGGATTCAAAAAAAGGTTGACAATCAATCATGTCAACTTTTAAAGAAAGCCGTTCCACTGAGTGAAATGACCGAACCCAGAGGAAGATGCTGCAACACGGTTCGCTGAGGCCGACAGGTCAGGCCTGCCCGGTACGAGCAACGCCGATTTTTGCACACCAGGCCTCGACCATGTTTGGCACCAAACCAGACAAGTATCGGGTGTCTTTCAAAGCAACAGCCGTCTGAACAGTCAAGTGGTATGTATGTGACCTCCAGAAAATGTGAATGGAGGATCAGGACCTGCAGTGTGAACGAAGCCTCAGGCAGACCCGTGTCCAGTTCCCTGTTCCTACCAACAGTCCAGTTCCCTGTTCCTACGAACAGTTCAGTTCCCTGTTCCTACCAACAGTCCAGTTCCCTGTTCCTACCAACAGTCCAGTTCCCTGTTCCTACGAACAGTCCAGTTCCCTGTTCCTACGAACAGTCCAGTTCCCTGTTCCTACCAACAGTCCAGTTCCCTGTTCCTACCAACAGTCCAGTTCCCTGTTCCTACGAACAGTTCAGTTCCCTGTGCGTACGAACAGTCCAGTTCCCTGTTCCTACGAACAGTCCAGTTCCCTGTGCGTACGAGTGAAACGCCTCCTCCCTCCGTCGCTCTACAACATCTCCTCAGCAGCCGTCTCTCGCTGACGGACGCCACGCCTGGAGCCGTGACCGGGTGCAGAGGACACTGCTTTCAGACTGAGCTGATGTGGTACAAACGGCAGTCTGGCCTTGGCGTCACTGTGGTAATTCACCGCCATGCCTCCAGGAGCAGTCGAGTTTCTGACGGATCTGTTATAAGAGAGAAAGAGAAGGTTGTTGTCAGTGTGTGCTTTGTGAGATGATGTGTTTTGGGACATTTGAGCTGTGATTGATTTGGTTTAAATGTGATTTGTCATAAAGAAACATCCAGTCAAGCAGAGTTTTATTTCCTGTGTTTACGGAACAAACAGAAAAAGGTAACGGAAAGGAAGCAGTGGAGCAGACAGACTGCATGGCGCCATGTAAATGTAACTTTATATCGATGATCAATATGAAAATAATAAAATCAAGAAAACATGTAATTTTAAAATAATGAAATAAACAAAAGATGCATTTTTTATATAGTAAATATGTTTCACATAAAGTAGTTCCATTTTAATTTCATTTACTGTTAATGTCAAAACATTTATAAGGGAAAGGGCTTTAAGAATATTTTAAGACAGTTTTGTTGGTGGCTCTAATCCTCTTCTGTCACTACAGAAGTGTGGCAGGGATTTAGTGAACCTGAAGATGTTAATTTGATGTCTCATGGAGCGTATTCATATCATTTTCCCATGTGACTGTTTCATGATTTCGTTAATGTGATGAAATACATGCAAAACATCATTTCTCATGTATTTGGTGGAGGATCACATTATTATGAACTCTGAAAAACGATGAGTGTGAAAGTGAGAAGAGGGAAGAGAGCCAAGGAGCCGAGGACAGAGGAGAGGAAGGAGGACGGGGAGGTCAGGGAGGGCTGCTGGGATGGGAGCTGCGCCGTCTGCGCTGCACGCTGTCAGTTGAAGGGCTTCTTCCGTCAAGTGCCAGCGCCCTGTAGAGAGAATCCTGCTGACGACGGGGCGATCCTCTCGGCCGGGTCAGCTTCTCCTCCACATGCCTCCTGCAGGCCGCGCCGCGGCGTGCCGGAGGCAGGGTGGAGGCCTCGCCGCCGATCGCAGCAGAGCAGGTGTCTAAATTCACACGAGACGCGAATCACTCCGGGTTCGTTCAACATGCACTCAGTGGAGGAAGTAAATGCAGCCGCCCTCGGTATTCACACATCTGGGGAATTCACAGGGGTCAGCACAACCTTTAGACATGTTGGACCAAAAGAGGACAACATCTAATTGTCTCTCTTTGCATTTCACAGCACCTGAATGAGACCTGAGGATTCTTCATGTGTTTCAAACCCACAAGTCTGGAGTGTTTCAGCTCTGCTGCACATCTAATTCCATCTCTAACTGCCCAATGAGCCCTCACGTCTTCAGGAACGTCAGTGACTTTCTCTGCCATCCTGACAGAAACAATCTCACTGGATTTTGTGGTGCAATACGTTCTGTCATCTAGTCAGGTGAACTGATTCACATTCTCTTCTGATATATCAGCTGTGCTCACGTTTTCCTGAAACTGCTCCTCGGGAGGGAGACAGTGACGGACCCACAAGGTTTTCACTGGGGGGCAGAGACCATCACTCATGACGGGGTGGCTCGGAAAGTGACCCACAATGACACACAACAAACCATAAACAATAACAACAAATCCAAAAACAGAAGCAATAGACTCTCACCACAGTGCTGCAGTGAAACATCTCTCAGTTAGTTGATGGCTCTTATAAACGCACTGTGGCGGCTCAGCAGGGTGTGTGAGGTGATTCTCAGACTGTAAACTTGTAATGTGATGTAAATAGGTTTGAACTCCATGTGAATACACCTGTGTAATGTCATTAAAGTTTGTCTGTCTGTGCTTTTGTGTTGTGAATTGTAATTGTCTTGTGAGAATTATTATCAAATGAGGAGAGAATTTTCTCATTTTCAGATCTCATTTCATTAGCTTAATAATACTTTAAGCTTATGCATATCTTCATAATGTAATTCTAGTGTTCATTTACTGCCAGTTTAACTCTTTAAGTGGCACCAGATGGTTTGTGATCAGATCACCTGGAAACAGGTCCTGATCCTCCTCCTTGTTGAGTGTGTGTGATACCAATTACAGCCAGTAGATGGCAGTGCTTCAGCAGGAAACTCACAAAACCTAAATGGACAGAAAGTCATTATTAAATATTTACTGAGAAATGTTATTCTTAGTGTGGCGGGTACAAGAGTGAGTGATCATGAAAAAAGGCATATTCCCAGTTGCTACATTGAAGTTTTTTGGTTTTTTTTTTGTGTGTGTGTTTTTTCTGTACCACCTCTTGCTGAGCAAAGGCCTCATCTGATCACTCCAATGAAAACTTTCTGGCTCCACCACTGATCACGTTTACAGGAAATGACTAGAGCTGCTGAAAAACAGTTTCTTAAGATCAAATGAAGCTTTTTGACCTCAAACTGATCACAGGGAGACAGAAATGTGTCTGGGTTTTTAGTTATAACTGCATAGAAAAGAAGTGGCATCACTCTCTGGGTTTCTAAATGTTCGCAGGACATCAGGATGTCATGTCAAAATCAAACCATCTACAAGTATGTATCATCAGTACAACTCTGTAATTTACAGCTATTGGTTTGACTTTGCAGAGTTCAGCAAGAGAATGTTTAAAAAAAAATGAACAGACATTTCTTACTTCCTGTGATCAGTTTGGAGTCAGAAAACTTCATTTGATCTCAAGAAACATTTTTTTCCCAAAAGTAAGCATGTGTATTGTTTCCTGTGCAGCACACGGTGCATTTTCAGTGTTGGAGAAGCCCATCGTCTGCTGACCCAGCTCCTGGAAAGCACCTTCTGCACCAACTGGAGGGCAAAGAGAGACAATCAGGGAATTATTACAGCCGTCGCAGAGAAAACACGATCAATAGTTACAGTCTTACTTTAGACCCCCGTTGTTGCTCTGATAGTTTCCTCACACCTTTCAGCTCTACAAACACTATCGAGGGTCTGACCCACCTGGAGAGTCTTCAGCAACACAAGAAAGATAGATAGAAGTCATTCCAGTTCATAAACACAACATGTTTATGGATGATTCTCAGGAAACTTTAACATTAGTTGTTGTTTTTTTCCCCAACGCAGCATTAAATACAGAATATTTATAATTTCCATTAAGAGGATGAAGTGTACAATTAGAATAAATGGCCTTTTATATCATTTGAATCATTATTTAACAAACTATCTGGAAAACTGTCATGAATGAAATGTGTCCAGAAAGAGAATATCGTTGTTTGAAAAAAGTTTTTCTCTGCTCTTAATTTTCCACATTAGTATCTGACTTCTTTGACCTATAATCAATCAATCAATCAATCAATCAATCAATCAAGCTTTTATTGCTATTTTAGCGGTCAGCAAAAACAAGAAGATATTTTTGCAAGAGAATAAAATATAATACCTTCATGAAATTGTAAAGTTCTGCCTCCCCACCCACCCTCTGGCACACACACATCCAGCAGCAGCAACATAAAGTGTGTGTTTGCAGCAATAACTTCAGTGCCTGTTTGGTTAAAGCGATGATTACTGATCATTCTGACAGCTTGTGGATGAGGCTGTTCTGGAGTCTGTTGGGTCTGTATTTGGTGCTCCAGGAAGCGTTTGCCTGATGGCAGCAGGTCGGCCCTGGGACAGAGGGGAGGGACACTCCAAGGACCTTCTCAGCCGGCTGACCGTCCTCTGCAGGGCTTTCCTGTGTGACATCCTGCAGCTGGAGCACCATGTGGAGATGCAGTGTGTCAGGACGCTCTCCACCACACCGCTACAGAAGGTCCTGAGGATGCTGGAGGGGAGAGATGCTGTTTCAGCCTCTTCAGGAAATGAAGTCTCTGCTGGGGCCGTTTGATCGCTGAGATGTTCTCATTCCAGCTCAGGTCCTGTGAGATCTGCACGTCCAGGAACTTGATGTTCTTCTCTCTCTCCCCTGAGCAGCCGCCGATGCTGAGGGGAGCATGCTGGGGTCGTGACCTCTGTAAATGGATGATCAGCTCCGTATTGTCGACATTGAGCAGCAGGTTGTTCTCTCTGCACCAGCCCTCCAGGTGTTTGCTGTGTTGTGTTGTCATCATTGACCCCCGTCTAGTCTCGTAGTCCATCGGCACCTGGACTCCCTGCCGCATCCCTGTGGCAGTGAAACTCTTGAAGACTGTGGTTTTCAGCAGGAAATCAAGGGAAGTTGATTTAAAAATGTATGGGGAAAGGATAGCACAAGTAAATGGTTTTAGATTTTTGGGGGTAATTGTTGATGCTAGACTACTGTGGAAGGCACACATGTAGAGGAGAAATGTAAAAAGGTTAATATAATATAATGAGGTGCCTGACGGGGGTGGAGTGGGGAGCAGATAGAGCAGCCCTTAAAATGTCGTATGTTGCATTGATAAGGTCAGTAATGGATTATGGGTGCCTGGTCTATCGAGAAGGATCAAAATCTTCGGTCCATAAACTGGAAATTGTGCAAAACCAGGCTCTGGGGTTATGCTGTGGCGCTTTGAGGACTTCTCTGGTGGCTGCACTTCAGGTTGAGATGGGAGGATTGCCATTAGGACTGAGACATAAGCAGGTGGCAGTGCAGTATTGGGTTAATTCACAGGGGCATACAGCAGAACGTCATCCTGCAGTCCGAGTGCTGATTCCCTGTTGGGAGAGTGGACAGTCCAAAACATCATGCTTTGCCTGGTCAGTGGGTAAAATGGCAAAAAATATGGGGATTGAGGGGGAAACTATAGGCTTGCTGTACTGGGTACTGTTAATCCATACTGGTTATTGCCTACTGCAGATGCTAATTTTTATATTCATATGTTAAAAAGTTGTAGTAGTAGCAACTTGGTGGAGGCTGTTAATGTCAGAATTTGGAGTCTGTATGCAAATTGTACTGTTATTTTTACAAGTCCAAAAAGGTTCATTGGTCTTCCAAATTATAATCCAAAACAAAGGTTCTTTTCCAAAGACCAGGGAGGTATTTTGTTATTTACCTGACGGTTTCGGCAGCTGTCAGCTGTCTTCTTCACATCACGTGACACTCTGAAGAAGACAGCTGACAGCTGCCGAAACCGTCAGGTAAATAACAAAATACCTCCCTGGTCTTTGGAAAAGAACCTTTGTTTTGGTTTGTTATTTTTACTGATGGGTCAAAGGATCCTGAGTCAGGGAGAACAGGGTATGCTTTTGTTGTTCCTGAATTCAGTATTTTTAGGAAACAGAGGACCACGGACCACCTTGCTGTGTGTACAACTGAGATGATGGCATTGTTAATGTCATTACAATGGGTGGAGGAGAACCAGCTAGAGGAAGCTTTAATATGTTCAGATTCATTAGCATCCTTAACCTTCTATTCAGAACTTTTCATCACAGAGCCGACTAGACCTTCTACATGAAATATACCAGACATTGTATTGATTAAAAAATGTTCAAAAGACCATTCATTTCTTATGTGTTCCTGCTCATAAGGAGGCAGTGGGCAATGAGATGGCAGATCATTTGGAAAAACAGGCATTAAAGCAAGAGAGAGTGTGGGAGGTAACCCTCAGTAAATCGGAGGCAAAAACCTGAATTAAAAGTCAAATTAATGCAGAATGGCAGCAGCTCTGGGATGAGAGGGGAAAAGGAAGACACCTGTACAAAATCCAAAATCCAAAAGAAAGTAGGGCAACATAAATCAGTGGAAATGAATAGAAGAGAACAGGTAGTTCTAGGTCGACTTAGGATTGGTCACACGGGGCTTAACAAGACTGTAGCACTGATAGGAAAGCACCCAACTGTAAGATGTGAGTGTGGTGAAGCTTTTGAGAATGTGGAACACATCTTGATGCACTGCAGCAGCATGATGTGAAGCGACAAGCCTTTAAAAGAAAATCTGAAGAGTCAGGGACTCCGTTTTTGCTAGAGCATATTTCAAATTACGAGCAGGTGGGATGTAAAGCTTCTCATCAAATTCCTAAGAGAGAGCGGACTCAAGAGAGTCTGAGTTTGTGATAGAAAAATATACTCTGGCCTACACTCCCGCACAGTGGGTGGCGGAAATGCGCCTAAAAGTTGGCTGCCACCTGCCATAAAACAACAAAAAGAAGAAGAAGAAGAAGAAGAAGAAGTCAGAAAGTAGAAGCTACAAGACTACAGTAGTAAGATTTGGCTGCAGGATGATTAAATGACGTAATGTGTGGAAAAACCAAGGAAATGCTGTAAGCCACGCCCACTTCTCACATCGCTGACAGCAGTTTAATCTGATCCTGGTAGTTAGCCTGCTGTGGAGCAGCTCGCTGCAGAGAATAAATCACCATGGTAACTAGTCCGGGATAAACTTGGCCAGCTTTTGTGCAACCGACTTGAGGCTAACTTCGTCCAGGATCACCACAGGATCACCACAGGATCACCACAGGATCACCACAGTGTGCCGGCTTAATCCCTTATCCTGGTTTTGTGCAATACCCCCCAGGACCTGTTTCCAGGGGTTCTGATCACAAACCATGTGATGCCAGTTAAAAAGTTAAACTTGCAGTGAATGAACAGTAAAATTACATCATGAAGATATGCAGAATAGCTTCTAAAAGTATTACTAAACGTCTGTTTATTTGTTTATTTTGTTGGACTTCTGTTCGTTTGTTTGTTTTTTCCCCTTTCTTTTTTTCTCTTCTCCTTTTCTTTTTCTATTTTTGTGCTGGACTTTATGACATCTTTCCATGTAAGACTTTTTCATGGTCATTTCTTTTTTTCACCTTGAGTTTGTGCAGAGCGGCACTGATACAAGCCTTTTGGCTTTCTTCGCTCCCTTGCACATAGTCATATTGTTTGGACTGTACAGTCAAAAAAATGGAACGTGATCTGAAAATAATTCTCACAAGATAATTACAGTTCACAACACAAAAGTACAGAAAAACAAACTTTAACTTAACTACTACACAGGTGTATTTCCATGGAGACGTTCAAACCAATTCACAGATGGTGGGAAGACCCAGCAGGCCTGGAAACAGATGTCTGCTCTTCATCCTCTGGCTGCCGATGTGTCCAAACAGGCTGAAGTCAATCTGCAAACTCCAAGCCTGCAGCGACGCCACTGCAGACTGTAGACTTTACCAGCTGCCCGTTGGCTCAGAGTCTACAGTTTCTGCAAGCTCATTGGTCAAAGGTCTACAGTTTCCAGAGCCACGAGGCCCCTCATTGGTCCAGAGTCTACAGTTTCGCTAAGTCCCGCCCCCTCCGTGCAATGAGAACTTGACGCTCACCTGGTAGAGACCGGTAGAGACCGCTAATATAGTGTTAGTAAATTGCTTTTTTTTCCTTTTTTTTTTTTTTTTAACTGGGCTTTCTGTTTGTTTTGGTAACAGTTGGATCTGGACTTTTTCCCACTTCACGTGCTGCGATCGGTCTGGGGTCAGTATTTAGGAAACGCAGGGTTTTGTGATGTATATACAGAGTGGCTATTTGTTGACATGGTATTCACAGTCACACCACATGGTAAGGTTTATTATGGTAAGCAGCACTGCCTGTTGCAAAAAAGGTGATTGCATGCATGTACTCATACATTCTGAACCATACTGACGATGCACATTGATCTTTACGTGTTTTTGTTTTTTTTAAAGCTATTTAAGATTTCATACTGTGAACTTTTCTTCTGGAATGGGAGAAAGTGGATGTTTTGCGCCAGAGGTTTATTGACACTGCACAGATGACTGATCTTACTGTTTATGAGTATGATGACTGTAGGAAGAGGCTGTCCTGGTGTCTGTTTACGTTCCCATTCATCGTCTTGTGACACTCACCTGGGGCAGGTTGCGTCTGGGATGTCACCGCTCTGTGAAGACAACATGGGGTTACTGTAATGGTCATTAAATCCAAACACACGATATGGATGTCTTTGAGCTAAAAACCCAAGGATGGATCCACTGATGCCTGTATTGTGTATCCTGGACCCAACAGTCAGCAATGCCAACACCCCCAAAGGAGGCCAGGCTGGTTCACCAGCGCCGTGCCAGACTGACGATGACGGCAGGCTGAGGGATCGGAGGACGGCTTGTGAGGAAGGTCAGAGGTCACAATGTGAAACGCTGCCAGTTTTAAAGTTGCAGGGACTTTCATTTTGGCTCAAGGAAAAACGTGTGTGTTCAAGTGCAGTTTATTGTGATGCCGAAGAGCAGATGTGGTCTATGCATCGTTTTTCCTGTTCTAATGACCCTTTCATTGTGAAACTCCTCAGATAAAATGACATCCAGCTCTTCACCACATCCCCAACTGAGAAACTTTACCTGGTTTAAATGGGAGGAGCCTGTGCAAAGTAATATTACAGGTAATATATTACAGTTATTCATCAATTGCTTTCCCGACACTGTGTTTTCCTGTTTTAGATGCACACACTTGTGAAGGAAAACATGCTTTCATTGGCGTTGTTTCAGGCGTGGTGTTTTCAAGCCGGTGTTTCGTCTGATGAGGGATCGCATGAAGGAAAACACGATGTTCAAAGTGTGGAGGCAGGTCCTAGAAAGCCACTGTGAGGAGTACCAGCACAGGAAAACCCCCTCATCCTGCCACCCTCCTCAGCCAACTCAACAACCTGGTGGGCTCATAAGTCTGTTTCCTAGAACAATCACAGATCTCGGACAAAATTTAGATTTTAAAATTGATTTTATTGATTTAGAAATGATTTTTATTCCTCCTGCTGAAACCAGTCTGGTTCTACTGCTGGTACTGCTGCCATAGCAAATACTGCTTTAATTAACGTCTGTTATTTAGTGTGTTCCTGGGAGTCGGTGTGTTCGTCAGCGTTTGGTTTCACTGTGTGGGATGTTTGACTTTGTTCTTCTTATTTTATGTTTTCACCCGTCAGCTGGATCAGGTCCTGATGCGCGTCCTCAGCTGCAGGAAGAGCACGGACAAAATGAGGCCTATGGCTGAGACCTGATGGACAGATAGAGGAGAGCTGAGAGACACCTGTCGCGCTGCTGGACGTCGATGGCGGCTGCTGTCGTGTGCGTGGCGTCTCTGGAGCAGCTGCTCAGTGAGTGGGTGGAGAGCTCCAGAGGAGGGACAGCTTGCTCTCAGGGTTAGGGTTAGTGTCTCCACTCAGGGAAGTGGCTATTCCTGTGCTGAGAATTAATTCCAAGTGTGTTGTAGTAGGAAGGAGGCTCTGCAAGCAACCAACATCACTGACCAAGGCCTGAGTTTTCTCAGCCATCATCCGGTCCGCCTCCGCCCTCGGTCGGCTGGCGTTGCTCCTGACTGTCTTCCAGCTGCAGGCGTCCTTTTCAGCAGCTCGTCAGCGAGGTCCACCTTCTCCAAAGGAAAGAAAGCAGAGCACGGTGGTGTCTCACCTCGAGTCAAAGCGGTTAAACTCTACACCTGTTCACTCTGTGGCAAGTCCACGCTGGGACACAGAAAATACTGGAAAAAGAACTTTTTGTGACCAATGGAATTTGTCCACCTGAGGGAGCTCACTGGACAGACATTTGACACATTTACAAACTTTAAAATTGCAGTGGACCGGGTTTTTTGGCCCCCTTCCCCGAGTCTGAGCCGACAATTTGGACTCTACTTGTGTGTATTGCCTTTCTATGCATCTGTACACACTGTTATTGTGTTTTTGCTTGTCTCTTATTGTTCCATATGTTTTCAACTTTCAGTCCACACAACTGTGGAGACTTCAGATACATTTGGACTGATCTGAGGAACCTGAATAAAGTTATCCTTCATCTACTCATTTGTTTTTACTATTAATGCTGACAAATACAGAGATCCTTATGAAAATAACGAAAACAAGAAAATAAATGTTAAAAAACCATTATATACATACAGTATATAGACAGATGGAACTTGTAAACGCACTGGGTGTGGTGTGGCATGGTGGAAGGGTGGACGTGGCTGTGAACAAACAAATGAATAAACTAAGGAGCCAGAGTAGATGAATAGCTCGCTCACGGCGAGTCTTCAAGAGTTTCAAGCTGTACTGTTGTCAGCTAAGAAGCTACGATGCAGAGAATCTCCCGTCGCTCAGCAGGCTTTGGACCTGATCCTGAACCAAGTCAACCCTCGTGACTCAGATGGAGAAGACACAGACCTTCAGCTGGATTCAGACTGTGACATTTCTTCTGGTCAGAGTTTGAAAACATCCTCTTTTCAGTGGCTTTATATTGTTTTAAAATCACAATCAGAAACACACATTTGTGTGTTTTCCATGTGAGAAGCATGAACCACGGGATACTTTGAATTCTCATTCAGAGGCTAGAAATTATGCTTGACAATAAATATACCAACAATTTCATGTGCAGTGACTACAAATGTTACACTGCTTGCAGTCCCTCAGGAAAATAATGATGTGATTTGATGTGAAATATTTTAGACTAGTTCTAACCCTCCACCTCTCAAGTCACCGTACAACTGATTCAGCCAAGAGAAGGCAAAGTAACATTCTTTCTTTTCAGGTTTGCGTGAATAATTGCCTCATTAACAAAACAATGGTGTCGTTCACACGTCAGCAGGGACACAGCTCAAAACTGCTCCAGCCATTTGGCTGCTCTCTGGTCATGATAGGTAGAAACGCCAACGGCTCAGCTTTGGGACTTCTAGTGTTAAAAACAAATGAAGCAGAATTAAATGGTCTCTAATCTCTAACCTCCAAAATGTCTAATTCACAAAAAGAGACAAAAATCACTAACAGTATAAGATAAAACCGATCGATCACAAATCAGGACCATTTCCTGCGAGTAAGTAAAACTACATACCCGTGATGGCAGAGACTCAGCAGCACTCAGTGTGTTCAGTTCATTCAGTTCAGTTCATTTGAATTCAACATCAATGTATGTCTGCATCCGCTCCTTTTACACTAAATGAATGACACTAATAATGCAGTGATTGTTAATATAAACATGTAGTGAAGTATTCCAGCTACTTTAAAGAATATCTAATAATGTGTAAATTAAACGGTGTAAACAACTGTGATGGCTTTAGCACAACAACCACATTTCTCTAACAGCTGCTCATATTTCAGTGCATCGCCTGCACCAGCAGGTTTGTGCCCTGAGGCCTCCACACAGTCCATGTAGACCTTATGTTGTTGCAGCATCAGAGAATTTATACCCACAGTGTATGTGCAGCAAACATCACTGGTGGGTCTGAAGGTCAGAGGTCATGGAATCCATGCCCACTTGGCAGCAGTCCACACAGTGATAAGAAAAAGAATGACGGCATTGAAGGTGGTGTGGACAGTGTGAACGCTCAGGTAACACAGTTCCTCTCTTCTGAGTGTGTTCATGCACCTGACACTCTTGATGACACACAAGGCTATTGTGTTTATATTATAGAGGTAACCTCGACTGATTTGCATGTCCTATAAATCGGTCGCCCTCATCTCCTACACTGTCTCACATAGAGTGTGTTACTCATCACTGTGTGTGGATATGTACATACATTTTTCACGTTTGTTTCAATTAAATTGATAAGAATGAATTTACAGGCCTTCCAGTGCTGGCGAGTCTCTGCCATCACATCAGTGCATTATTTCGTTAGTTTTTTTACTGTTGATGTTTTAATTGTATTACTGCATCCAACATGTGTAATTCTGCTGCAATTCTAACTGCTTTATTGTCTGTCTGTGATAAATGTACCTGTAAAACTTGTACAGTGTAAGTAGTGTCAATACGTATGTATTTGTAATCACAACCAATCGCCTTTTTCAATCTGCATGTAGACCTCTACTAACAACAAGATGATCTGGGATCAATAAAGTTTTGTCTTGAAAGGTTCATGTTTTATGTTACTCTGAATGTCATTTCGAAATCAGAGATCTGAGAAGTTTAAAGATGAAAAGCTTCTTCTTATAACAATAGTCAAAAAGCTCCAGAGTGACAGATCTGCGCTTCATCCAGCACATTATCAAGTTGAAGATTTACTGAACAACAACAAAAAATGGAAAAGCATTCACAGCATTCACACGTGGACTGGCATTACTAATAAATCACTCAATAACTTACAGCAGGCAGCAGAACATCAAACTGGCTCGTTTGGACCATGTATCAGAAAAAAGAAGTAATTTAGAAGGTGATTAAATTGATTAAAAGTAATTGAAGTCGATCTTAAAATGTGATCAGAATCAAAGTGATTAATATCATTAGTGCATTGAAAAGGTTTCTCTATAAATTCATTATTTTCTTTAAAAGAAAAGAACAGAACGAAAAACGAGAGACACGGTTTGCACTTCAGGGCCACCGTAGACCTGGACGGGCGACAAACAGCGCGTGGTGAACGTGTGCAGAGACGCACGGGAGGCTGAGCAGCCAATCAGAGTCGAGCTCGGCCATGATCTCTGCTCACGCGCTCCCAGCAGGTGAGGCGACGCGAGCATGCTAGCGTGGTGGATTTGTCCCGTTTTTTCGGGCTACCGAGTCTTGCGTGGTGGATTTTCTGCTTCTGACACCTGGATAAGTCCGTGTTTTGTCATTTCGTCGGATGAAACGAGTGGCTGGTTGGAGAAAGTCTCTGTTTTTCGCCGCGCGTCGAGTGAACCTGCGCCGACGAACGGGAAACGTGAGTGTTGACTTCTCTTTTCTGACTTTCATTTTTCTCTTTTTTCTGTCTTATTGACGCCTCTTTGCTGAAAGGTGGTTGAATTAAACCTGAAGGTTTTAGCCGTGCTCCGTCGTGAAGTTGTGACGTTTGATATTTTTCTTTTATTGGTGAGCGACATTCAGTGATTTCTGTAAATTCGCTCCTTGTGTTGAATTGGCTGTAAAAGAGATTACATTACACGCATTAGCTGCTTTACCTGTTCCCCACTGGATGCGTGCTGTTGAGTTCCATTATCAATCATTACTCTTATTTAAAACAATTGGAGAAATTGTCTGTCTTTCAGTGTAAGTGTGTCGAAGCGCCACCTAGGGGTGAGGTTTTAATGGAACTTGATGAGGATTGTCCTTCAGCAGCCGCGGGAAAGACTGCGGGAAACTAAAAGCTATCTTAATAAAAGTTTCATTTATCGTTCATGTATTCATGATTTTGGTCCGTGTTATGGATATGTGAACACGGTGCCATAATGGAGATTATTTGTCCAGCTTAAATTTTAGTTGTGTAATGCACAAGATTCTAGACTTTTTTGGAAGCATGAGATGGAAACTACTATGCTCACTGTTCACTTCACGCTTCAACTGGAAATTGCAGTACTTAAAAGTGGCGCACTCCACGCACGTGTTCATTATTATTAAAATTAATTTTAATCCCTCAATGAAATTAATCTCAGGTCATCATTAATAAATCCTCGGTGGTGACATCGCTTCAAATTAATTTACATTGAATAATGCGGAACTTTACTTGGAAGGCTGAGTATTACTGTGCAGATAGATCCGTGTAAATGGATGAAAGTTGCTCCATCCAGCTGTAATTAATCCAAAATGATGCAGTCCTTCATCATTTGAGCGGAGTTTGTCCAATGTTGATCCACAGAGTGCAGTTCACACACATGAGCAGTAGGGGGCAGCAGCAGAACGGTCCAACACTAAGAAACAGTGTTTTTGACCGTCTCTACATTGTCTTCAGTTCTAAGATGTGGATCAAAACGTTTTTTATGCGAGTTTGTTGATGTTTTTCCATGTGATCTTCCGATTTGACTGATGGCTATTTTGATGTAGCTGAAAAAAAAGGAAACATTTCTGAAAGAAGTCATGGCATGCTCACACTGCAATGCATGATGGGAAATATGAGCATGGTGGTTTCACTAAAATGTTAATCTGTGCTTAATGTGTGCTCAGCATTGAATGTGATTTGTGAAGCATTTGAAAAAAATGCAGCCTGATGAAGATGATGGGACAGCCCTGAGAATGACTGGTAAGTTAAACGGTCGTTCATGTATTCCTACAAAGGATTAATTTGCTTGGTGTGTTATGGTTATGTAACTTCGTGGTACAATGAAAATCAATTGTAGTTTAAAAATGCACAAGATATCGGATCTTTTTCGGGAGTGTGACATGAAGAAGATGAAGAAGAGGCTTGCTCTTGCACGAGCCAGGTGACGTACTGCGGTTTCTCCAGTGATGAGCAAACACGTTTCTGGTTGTAGAGTGTGTGTAGAGATTAAAAATATGTTCACCTTTTGGTCAATTTCTCATCAGTATTAACCATAGAAGTTTGACACATGACAGCTGGTTTTCTTGTGCCTCGGTTTAGATTTTAGTCGTCTATTGTCACGATGCTCTGTTTTTATACTGTTACCATAAATTAATATGTTTAATTAAAGCTGTATACATTTTATGTATGAATCACATTTCAATGCATTACATACATGTCTGCATGAAGACATGGAACCTGTCCGCTTTCTCTTTAATGATATCTAACATCCTTATAAATTCTTTGAATTAGTCTGTATTCCTCTGCTGAGATAACAAAATCACACCGATTCATTCATGTTAGGAGTATCTGCTCTTGTGCTTGTGAATAATAAGCATGTGTTTTACTTTCAGTTTGTCCGAACTCGTTTTAAGATGCAGCCAGTAGAGTTGGGCGTTGTCCATATTTTGATACCTTCATACTGTCTCCACATTTTACCTCGGTATCCGGTATTACCGGGACTAATTAAGAAATTATAACTCAAGGCTCAGACAGCATCACCAGACTGTTGGCTTGTCCCTACACCGTTCAGAAACTGAAAACCAACCACTAATAATGAAAGAACAACAACATAATGTGCAAAATATTAACAACTCTTATTAGCAACAGCTTAAAAAGGGCAAATACAACAATTAACATAACCATCCAGAACAGTTTTTGCGCAGAATGCGCCACGCACATATCAATTAAATTAAAATCACAACTTGAACAACTTTTAATAACAAAAAAGAGCAGCTTCTAAAAAGGTGTAAATACAACAAACAACTAAATGAACCTGACCTTCCAGAACAGTTTTTGTGCAGAATGCTCAGCGCACACATCAATTAAATTCAATCACCTTCGCATTGCACAATTTACAAACTGCCTCGTCAGCACACCGCTCTCCCTTCTCGTTAGCTCAGAACCGAAATACTGCCGGTCTGCTGCAGTCCTGGTCTGCTTTGGGACCAGGTCACTCGGTGCGTGACTCGCCATCTTTCTCCTGCTCTCTGTCTCTCTCTCTGTCTCTCTCTCTGTCTCTCTCTCTGTCTCTCTCTGTCTCTCTCTCTCTGTCTCTCTCTCTCTCACTCTCTCTCTCCTCACGTGATGACGTCATGTTCTTAAACTTAATCAAAAGTCTCAAATTAAACTACTGTGGAAGTAAAACTGAAAATTCAACCACATATAAGCGCTGCTGGACAAAGAATCATTTTTAGGCATTGAATAGATTATATTTTATATTTAATCCTTATCTTCTATATAAGTGCATTGCCATTTTTTTCAATGACAGTATTGAAACTGATACCGTTGCTTTTGAAAGACACCGCCGGTATACCTTATTACCTTATTCCCTTATTACCACCCAGCCCTAGCGGCCAGTCAACGCAGCTTTAAACATTTGGACTCTTCATGACAGGTAAGCAAACTGAAATGAGTTCTGCAGATGGAGTGTTTGGAGCTGATGTCTTCACAACTCCATTTTCTCAAGTAATTTCCCTTATTTTTCCACTTTCACTCTTAAGCATTTCTATTACTAATGGAACTTAACAGAGAGGCAACATCCTTTCATTTACATCTTACAACCAAAAACAGGACTAAAGAAGTGAATAGAGCGTACCAGGTCATTTAGATTTTTTTTTAAAATGTTCATCTTCAGCTTAAACACATTTTAAAAGTAAATTAGAGTGAAGGCTTTCTTTATGCCTCTGTGCGCACACACACACACACACACACTCACAGGTTAGTTTTACCTTACTGACACACACACACAGACACTCATGCATAGGGCCACATAACGCTTTTAGACCTGTTGACAACAGTTTACATGCTGACTCATTAAACACCATTTTCAAAGATTTAGGACCATGTCAACAGTCCCTGATCTTCACTGGGCCTGGTTCTGGTTCTGGACCGGCCCGTGTCTGGCTGATTTTCAAACAGATGACGACACGGCGCTTGTAGCTAAAACCGTCTGCTCTAAGCAGTTACACGAATTTAGACATTTTCTATGTTGCTTGTAAACCATGGTCTCCTGAGTCATCCCGTCTGTCCGTCGTCCCATCCTGTGTATTTCACGAGACGCCGCGCTAAGTCTGGTGTCTCTGGGAAGGAGAGGAAGCTCAGTCAGGAACCAGCAGATGAACACATCAGAGCTCAGTAGAACCAGACAGTTTCTGAAACCTAAAAGCATCCTTGGAACTACATTAACTTCTTTCATTCAGTGACAATCCGCAGGTATACATGGGACTATATATTCCTCTATAAATCCGCTTAAAGCCTAATTCTGCCCTAAAATGACAATGGAAATGTCTGAATACTTTATTCAGAATTAAGTTTAAATCCGACTAGATCAGCGGGTTTATCCTCAGAATAAACCAATTCCGAATTTAAAACACCATGTAACCACACTGAGTGTTCATGTGTTGTTCATTTGTATCACCACCAGAGTGACTGGAACAGGAAGTGAACTGAAAACGAGTTTGCCAATAGCCGAGTCCATTGCAGTACTTCAGGAGTGGTGTACTCTCTTCACATGTTCTGTACAATTAATATTCTTACAGTAGTTATTGGAGTTCTTAGCATTCTCTGATATTGTTTAAAATGTATATTGAATCATGTAGAACTTCACTTGCTGGAAGGTTGGATGTTGTTCTGCAGACAGATCTGTGTAAATCGATAAAAGTTACTCCGTCCGGCTGAAATTACTCCAGAATGATGTGGTGGGAAGATAAGTCATCCTGAAAACCTTGAAACAGTTCCACTCATCACTTGAGCTGAGTTTTTCCTTCGTTTGTCCTGCAGATTGTTTGAAGTGAGCCTCCATGTTCATGTTGATCCACAGAGTGCAGTTCACACACATGAGCAGCAGAGGGCAGCACTAGAACGGTCCATGACAAAGAAACAGGAAGTGTGTATGTGGGTTTTTATACATTTTCTTGAGTTCTAAGAGGAGGATCTAAACGGTTTTGATGTCAGTGTGTTGATGTTTTTCATGTGAACTTTCTATCAGACCGACAGTCACGTTGATGCAACTGAAACATTGAAAACAAAGTCTTTTGAGTGGAGTCAGGACATGCTGACACTGCAATGCATGATGGGAGATTTGAGCATGGTGGCTTGACTAAAACGTTGTTAATCTGTGCTCAGTGTGCTCTCAGCAGCATGAGGTGTTTGTGAAGCACTTGGTGGAAAAGCAGCCTGATGTGGAGGATGGTTTAGTGGAGCTGGTGTGAGTGATTGGACTGTGAGTGAGGTGTGTGTGTGTGTGAATGGGGTGTGTGTGAGGAGCGTGTACAATTCATACTTACCTGGCAGGGGAGATACCATGATCAAGAAGGTGGTTCACCCAGGGCGAGGCTCAGCCATTGCACTCCGGTTGTGCTGACCCCTGCGAATTCCCCAAATGTGGGAATCTCGACTGCATAATTTCTGGTAGTGGGGGACTGCGTTCGCGCTCTCCCCTGATCATCTGTTCAAAGAAAAACCTTTCAGACTTTACTCTTGGAGCTGAAGCTTTATCTGTGGCAGTTGCAGAATGTCTTTGGCTGCTGTGCAGTGAAATGCAGCAACTGTGTGTCAGACTGCAACCTCGAGACAAAGATAAACATAAGCAGAATATTGAAGACATACGTCCAGAAGGGAAAATAGAACATATGACAGCAGCTATCAGTTCCTTTTGAAGTCAAGTAGTCTCCTTAATGTTTCATCCTTGATTCATGTGATTGTGTTATGTGATGGATCAACTCACCAGATAAAACCAACTATTGGCTTTTATCTCTAATGTATTTTCTCTTAATGGGGACATGTTATGCTATTTTTCAGTCACGTCACATCGGTCTCAGAAGCCCAAAAACTTAGTATTTAAGTTTGTTTACCCCAAATTCATCCTTTGTTTGGAGTTTCAGAAGTCGCTCTGAGGAGCCCTCCTCAGAACAGGCTGTTTCTGAGCCTGCTGCCCGGTATGCACGTGAAAGCATCTGTCTACACACACACACACACACACACACACACACACACACACACACACACACACACACACACACACACACACACGGTGGAGGCACAGTCAGGGGGAGGAGTTAAATCCGTTTATTTCAGGAAAAGCGGACCCAACTCAAACTCGACTGTTTCAGCTTCAGTTTCATTTTCACAAAATGTGGTGGAGCGAGACAGGGAGGAAACGGTTTTCAAATTTGAACGTCATAAAGAGGCTACGGCAACACGTACTACTATAACAAACTCTTCACAAACTGAAAAAGGCATAATATGTCTCTAAGTAAGCAATGGAGATTAATAAAACTCATGAAGTTTTGGCCTTAACTTTGTCCGTTTGGTAATAGGACATTAACATCAGTTATCTACTCTCTATTTGTTGCCTTTCCAGGAAGACTGCCTTTGTTTAAATCTTTAAATTGTTTTTAAACCAGAATCGTTAACTATAAACAATGCTGTACTGTGCAGCTTGTTGTGGTTTAGTTTAACAGGCATCAATGGGTTACATATAGAAAAAGCATAACATACTGAGCCTCATACACTAGGCCACCCACACCTTCAGGTATACCCATAACCCCCTCCTTCACCTCCAACCCCCCCACCCCTCTTTACCCTTTCTGTCACCGGTCCAACCAATCCCCTCAAAGAGTTGCATGTGAGAAATATGTCCCCCAATCAAACACCAACAACAAGAAAAAAATCCACAATGGGCTGAACAGGAGAAAAAAGGGGAAATAAATGAGTGAACGGGAGTAGGAGTAAGTAGATGCTTCTGTCTGAGCTTCTCAGTGTTACACAGAGCTCTTCATGTTGTCTGTGTAACCAGGTGAAAAAGGAATACACTGTTTAAAGATCTCTGCACGTGTAGTTCCCGCCTGTGGACAGCAGGGGGTGTGGGTTAACCATTTTTTTACTGCCGTGAGTGTGAAAACAGCAGGGAATGCTGGGAAATTTCTTCCAGGGAAACGGTGTGATTCACTCTGCTGCCGTTGCTCGATGGCGAGATGATTTTTATGGATGTTCATGAGGTTTAAAGCCACATTCCATGACGTCGTGGCCACTGCCGTATTGAAACTGTGATTTTTTTGTACTGCATCCTTGTTTCATTTTTTTGGAGCTACAAACAAATGTGGGGATTAATTAAAATACCCACACATTTTGATATTTGATATGTGCCTACTTTATCCCAGCTTCAAATCTTAGTACCAGGAGTGGGGTCTTTTTTCTTTTTTTTTTTTTTTTTTTTTTGAACTGAAAGCATCATTTATTTACATTTCTCACTGTCCTACGAGTGGAAACAAAACTGAAGAACATTAAAATAACATAACTGTTCCAGATGTCCTTCAAAACTTTTCTCACTCTCACCAGGGTAAATCCTGACGTTGACTGCCAAATGATCACTGACACATTTCCCACTTTAACAAGAAAAATGCTTCTAACCTGTTAAATCTTCTTGTTGACTGTCAATTTTCCACAGTGATTGAAACTTTTTACGTTTTACAGGAATAAGGCTTTTAATCCATGTGAATCCTTTTGTGGGCAGCTGTAACGGAAAGCTTCACATGTTTTACAAGAATAAGGCTTCTCGCCTGTGGATATGTGATTTAAAACCTCCCTAATGCCCCTTTCCCACCGGCCAAAAAACCCGTTTAAACCCGTTAACACTCGGCTCCTCATGGCGGTGTAAAGGGTTTAACCACCATTTAGACCCGGGTTGTTCGACCCTGCAGTCTGCCCGGGATTTTACCGGGTCAGCTTTCTACCGGCTTTTTGCGGGAGTGAAACATCCGGGGACTTACATGAGGATGTCGACACAGCGCGGCTACGTTAGCGCGCTAGTTGTTGTTTCTGGACACAGCGTGAGATTTCCTTCGTAAAGATGACTCGGCATTGGAAAGAGAGCGAGACCAGAGAGCTCCTCCTGATCCGTGGGGAAGAAGAGACTCGTCTCCAGGTAACGGGGACGGTGTTCCGCTGCATTGTTTACTTTCGCTGTGCTCCGTCGCGCTGATGATGTCATCAACGTGGGACACCATCAGCGTGGGAAAACGCAGCGACGCGGCTCGCCAGCAGGCGGTGAGACCCGGGTCTGCAGGCGGTGGGAAAGGCGTCTAAAAAGCCGATTCTTAGCGGGTCGAAAACACGGGTCGACCCGCTAGTGGCGGTGGGAAAGGGGTGTGAGCCACCGAGTATACGTAGGAGGAAGAGTGTGCTTCCACCTCAACACAAGGAGACGTCAAGCGGTCAAAGTCGTAAAAGAAAGACCACAACCTTTTGATTATGGAAGATTAGGTATGACTGAAGGAGGAGCGCCAAATAGGGCCAGGGAGGGTTCAGGAACTAAAGTCATTACATTTTCCTAAAGTGTTAAATATTAGCCGTCAGAAGTCTCTGAGGGCTGGGCAGGACCAGAACACCAGTGTGGGTTGCAGGTGACTGTTTGCATCGAAAGCAGACATCACTGGTACTGGGTAGATTTTTGCTTGTCGGGCATTTGGATAGAGCACCCTGAAGAGAACTTCACGCTGTAGTAGAACGTGTCTGGCACATACAGAGGAGGAATGAACTCGGTTGAGGATGCAGTTCTATTGGGTATCTGAAATCACAGTTCCAGTATCCCATTCCTAAATCCGTTTCAAGTGAGCTGCTGGATTAGTGTTAGGAAGTCAGTGGAGTTGTATATGCTCGCCACAGAGCAGAGCCCGAGGAGAGGAGGACATCAGTCAGAGATCCCAAGGGATGATTAGAGAAGGAACGATGCCATGAATGAAAAGAAAAAAATCAAGAATGAGTAAAAACTACCCAAAGTATCGAAGATGTCAGACATTTAGCTTAGATAACATATAAGACAGGCGTGTGTGTCCTCTTGAGTGTCTTGGAGAGAGAGCGTGTTTCTCAGTGAGTTTTTTTTTTTTAGCGAAACATTGTTTCACAGGTTCTGTGTTCATGTTTGAGAGCGCATAAGCAAGACTTGAAGTTCATGTTGATCCACAGAGTGCAGTTCACACACATGAGCAGCAGAGGGCAGCACTAGAACGGTCCATGACAAAGAAACAGGAAGTGTGTATGTGGGTTTTTATACATTTTCTTGAGTTCTAAGAGGAGGATCTAAACGGTTTTGATGTCAGTGTGTTGATGTTTTTCATGTGAACTTTCTGTCAGACCGACAGTCACGTTGATGCAACTGAAACATTGAAAACAAAGTCTTTTGAGTGGAGTCAGGACATGCTGACACTGCAATGCATGATGGGAGATTTGAGCATGGTGTCTTGACTAAAACGTTGTTAATCTGTGCTCAGTGTGCTCTCAGCAGCATGAGGCGTTTGTGAAGCACTTGGTGGAAAAGCAGCCTGATGTGGAGGATGGTTTAGTGGAGCTGGTGTGAGTGATTGGACTGTGAGTGAGGTGTGTGTGTGTGTGAATGGGGTGTGTGTGAGGAGCGTGTACAATTCATACTTACCTGGCAGGGGAGATACCATGATCAAGAAGGTGGTTCACCCAGGGCGAGGCTCAGCCATTGCACTCCGGTTGTGCTGACCCCTGCGAATTCCCCAAATGTGGGAATCTCGACTGCATAATTTCTGGTAGTGGGGGACTGCGTTCGCGCTCTCCCCTGATCATCTGTTCAAAGAAAAACGTTTTAGATTTTACTCCTGGAGCTGAAGCTTTATCTGTGGCAGTTGCAGAATGTCTTTGGCTGCTGTCCAGACCCACATCCATGTGTGGCAGTGAAATGCAGAAACTTTATATCAGACTCTCCAACCATGAGACAAAGATTAGAAATAAGCAGAATATAGAAGAAATGCACCCAGAAGGGAAAAAGCAGATTATGACTGCAGCCATCGATTCCTTTTGAAGCAGTTTTTTTGCTCAAAGTTTCAGTCTCTATTAATGAAATTGTGTATGTTGCTATATTGCATCTGTGAGTGAGGATGCTATTGCATTCTCGAGGACGGACATCTGAGAATTATTTCCGACGCCAAGCAACCGCGCCGGAAGGTGAAACAAAAGTTCTTTTCATTTACCGTGTTTCTTGTATTTCTGTGGCTTAAATATGCCCAAATACTTCTGTATTGGTTGCACTAACAGTGTTAAGAGGAGAGAGCTTTCCTTTTACATGATAACCAGAAAGGCAACTGAACCAGAAAAACGGAAGAAATGACTCCAGGCGATTAATAGAGGTGAACATTCAGGCTCTGCAGCGCTATGGCGGCCTTCATTGGAAATGGTGTTTAGTTTGGTGGATGACCTTATATAAATAAATGTTACATATCGTTTGGCAGTAGCCTCAATAGGTTCAAGTTTGTGCTTCAACAGAGCAGACAAGGCATTGTGAATACTTGATATTCTTAACATCATGCTGGATATCAAAAGATGCAAGCAAGTGCAGAACATGTGTAACACATACTGGGGGAATTGATGAGGCAGTTGTACATACATTGATACTCGAACCTGGGCCATGGCTTTGAATCGTTCTCCCACAAATCTGGTGGATACTTGGCTGGAGGTTTCTCGCCCTACGAAGGGGAGCTTTGTAAGGTATCTTGACAAAGCAGATGCTGGCAGACTTTCCACATGTACTGTTGTGACATTACACAGTCCAATGTAGTAAGTTTATGCAATTTTAATCGGAGCCTAAAGTGGTGTAGCTGTGGCAGTCTCTGTGGTCTCGTATTTGTTTGTCCCTTTGGAAAGATGGTGGCATTTGGTCATCAAAGAAATGACGCGTCTGTCATCACTCCGTCCTTGAGAATGGTGAGAGAAACAGGCCAGATGAAACCAGCTATTGGCTTATACTTCTGATAATTACTCTTAAGGAAAGAATGAATTATTAATAACACACAGTTTTGGTCTGAACTTTGTCCTACTAGGACATGAACATTAAAATGAAGAACAAATAAAGATATTAGTAATCTACAAAACAATGTGTAAAAACTACCCTAATTATCTAATTTTTAAGATGAGAAGACAATCAAATTATATAGGACCTGTAACATTTAAGATGGATGTCTGTTTCAGACAACCTTTGTGTTTCAGAGGGAGAAAAAGTGCAAGCCTTGAAGTGAGCCTCCATGTTCATGTTGAGCCACAGAGTGCAGTTCACACACATGAGCAGCAGAGGGCAGCACTAGAACGGTCCATGACAAAGAAACAGGAAGTGTGCATGTGGGTTTTTATACATTTTCTTGAGTCCTAAGAGGAGGATCTAAACGGTTTTGATGTCAGTGTGTTGATGTTTTTCATGTGAACTTTCTGTCAGACCGACAGTCACGTTGATGCAACTGAAACATTGAAAACAAAGTCTTTTGAGTGGAGTCAGGACATGCTGACACTGCAATGCATGATGGGAGATTTGAGCGTGGTGGCTTGACTAAAACGTTGTTAATCTGTGCTCAGTGTGCTCTCAGCAGCATGAGGTGTTTGTGAAGCACTTGGTGGAAAAGCAGCCTGATGTGGAGGATGGTTTAGTGGAGCTGGTGTGAGTGATTGGACTGTGAGTGAGGTGTGTGTGTGCGTGAATGGGGTGTGTGTGAGGAGCGTGTACAATTCATACTTACCTGGCAGGGGAGATACCATGATCAAGAAGGTGGTTCACCCAGGGCGAGGCTCAGCCATTGCACTCCGGTTGTGCTGACCCCTGCGAATTCCCCAAATGTGGGAATCTCGACTGCATAATTTCTGGTAGTGGGGGACTGCGTTCGCGCTCTCCCCTGATCATCTGTTCAAAGAAAAACGTTTCAGACTTTATTCCTGGAGCTGAAGCTTTATCTGTGGCAGTTGCAGAATGTCTTTGGCTGCTGTGCAGTGAAATGCAGCAACTGTGTGTCAGACTGCAACCACGAGACTAAGACGGCCCCTGCAGTCGTTGGGCGTAAAGGCCCGTCCATGCTTCACATGTCCGCGTGGGTGCGTGCTGCGCGTTGGTCCGCGTGACGTAAAAATAGTCATGAATTCCTGTCCGCTAGGGTCCGTGCGGACGTCCGCGCAGCAGCCAGAAATTGAGACCGCGTTGCGCAGTGCGCGCAGGTCGCGGAAGTGTGCGCCTGCGCCAGAGCGCCATAGCAAACAAAACATGATGGTAAAAGTGAAAGTAGACGGAGCTCCAGCCTGATGGCTCCACTTAAAGACACCGAAAGAGTGAAAAACTGGTGGAAAGAGAGAGAGACTGTCTGGAGGGAGGAGAAGGTCTGCAGACAGAAGTGAAAAAGTAACTAATCGCTCCGGCGCCGCCCCGCGATTCAGAAACGGAAAAAAAGGCTAAATAAACTTTAATACTAAATATAATGGACTGACAATGTATGTGCTTAATTTTCTCTAAATAAACCGTAATAAAGGAGCAGATAAACAGTCTGTAGAGCCGGAAAAGCTTCTCGAGGCTGCGTGGATCACCGCGCCTGCATGAGACGCACAGCTGAGCTCAAAATGTAGCATGGGAGGAAGCGCGTCCGCATCGGTGGTGCGCGGACCTTCCAAAGCGGACGCGGAAACGCGTACATGTGAAGGATGGACGAGCCTTAACTGCAGCTTAGTGAAGCGCTCGTGCCTGTGGCTTGCATCCATGTATGTGCACGGATCTGCATTTGCAGCCTTGGCACGCAGAAGAGGTGATGGATTCGCAAGAGTGACTTCAACTGAAGTAAGTAACTTGTGGTCAGCCTCCTTCCTCGCTCTTTTAGTAAGCGCTCGAGTAACCCTTAAGGTCCCTCTGCCTGCTGGCTCTGTGCTGGAGATGTGGCAGTGCTGGAAGCCGGTCTTTTCTTACTTTCTGGGACGGTCCATCCTCAGTACTGCTCAGTTGTTGCTCGCTAAGCATCTGACGGAGTGAAGTCAGGCCAGCAGGAGCGCGCATTACGTCACATCCTCTCAAATTCTCCCCAAGAAATACAAATTGCCAGACTGACACTTCAACTTTCAAGTGACAAGTTAGCGCTGTTAGAGGTACTTGGAATGAATATATCAGGGCACATTCTACACATCATTGAATGTTTGTAACATATTTATGGCGGAAAATAAGTACTTTTAATGTTTTGAACTCCTTAATGCACTTTTAAGTAAGCAGTGAAGATTGTGAATGTGATGTTTCAGGTCGTGTTTGGTGATGTGGGTCTCAACCACCTGAGCATCAGTCAGAGAATCATGTTTTGTAAGATGCCCCGCCCACATGGCCTGGATGAGCAGCGCCATGTCATCTTTGTTGTAGGTGAACACGGCGGCGGAGAGTGCGGACTTGAAGAGGGTGTACTTCGGGTGGTGGTCCGTGAGGAGGGCAGCGCTGAACCGGCTGATCCAGTGGAAGATGTCCAGCTGCACCATCACGCCGCTCTCCACCCACTCATCGAACAGCTGATCCAAGGAGGAGACGCCATGTATGCGACAGCAGCCACGGTCGACGTACAGAAGTTCTGGAGGCGCCTCCCCAGCCCTCTTGTACCTGGCCTTGAGTCCCTCAGCCATCGGCCTCATTTTGTCCACGCTCTCTCAGGGTTTCCTGCAGGAGAAAAGTTTGGCTGGGGGGGAGCGTGTGTGGTTTGTTTTTTTTTTTGGTTTTTTTTTTTCGTTTTTGGGGGTGGGGCTTGGGGGGAGCGTGTGGTGCCGTGGTGGGGAATACTACTAATGTGAGCCATCGGCTCGGGGGTGGGCAGGGGGCAGCTAACGCAGCTAATGTGTTGGACCGTCTGAGTTTTTTTTTTTTTTCCCTCCTCTCCGTTGTCCGGGCGCTGCACAATTTATTGCGGGCGGGGCGCCAGGACTGAAGAGGTCTGGCAGAAACCCTGTCTCCACGCCGGTGAGGACACACATGAGGACCTGCCCCAGTTCGTTGGCAATGTTTGTGCGCCACTCCGCCGCGCCTTTTCCGATAACTTTTTGCAGATCTGTCACAAAGCACAAAAGAAGAGAGACTCGGAGCAGGGTTCCCTCAGTGCTTTCTCGGCCTGGCGGGCCACCAGGCTTCTCTTGCCCCCCGCCAGGCTGAGCGTCGCTGGTTTATTTATTCTAAATGTTTTTATGCACGTATAACAGCGATACCACAGACGGTCTCTAGAGCTTTTAATGGCATCTGGTGATACGGCTGCAGTGGCGACACCTTCTGGTCGATGCGTGAACACACAGGGGTCAGAGGTCAGGCGTATTTTCATCAGAAAGCTGCGGCTCGTTGATGAGGCAGAGCCGGTGTGAGTTAGCATGGATGTTAGCGCGTCGTCAGAGCAGCCTTCTGCGAGTCGCGATGGTAAACATCAAACTAGCAGATTTAATCCAGAATGGTTGGTGTTCTGTCCTCAGAATGATTCACTGTCCAGACGGTGGAACTGCGGTGCTTCTGTTTAATGAACCGCCACGAACAACCTGCTTCATCAGTCTGGGGGATTCCATTCATACATACTTCTTCTACTGCCTCACACTGCACTATACTGTACATTTAACAGTAACACTGCGCCCTCTGCTGGGCTGAAGGAGGTACTGCTGGACTTCTGCACTGCTGTGAACTCCATACACAACAAATACTTAAAGAACACAAGAATATTAACTGTAAGCAATCAAATAATTTTTCAATAATTTTTCTTCAATTTTTCATTAAAAAAGTAGACGAGGTCAGACAGTCCAGCAGAGACCTCTCCAGCCTCTGAGTGCCCTGTTTTTACACTGGGGCTGCCACAAACGATTATTTTGGTAGTCGACTAATCACAGATTATTTTTTTGATTAGTTGACTAATCACATCATATATAAATTAAAGTAGAACATAGTTTATCACACCACCATGAAGCTCTTACATAGCCACAATTAAATTTCAGCTTTTAAGTGTTTCAGGTATATACTAACTAAAAATAAAGACAATTCAGACGATAGTTCATTAAACCTTTATTGAAATATGCAACAAACACTTGTTTAACTGTGTACCATAAAGTGCAAATACTTGAGTAAAATAAGGAAAAGGCACTTTCCTAAACAACACAAAAATAAATCCTTCATGTAATTTTTTTTTTCTTAATTTGTGTTTGGCATCAAGCAACCAAGGAATTATTGAAGTTTTCGTCTCACTGACTCGAAACAAAAGTGCATTTTTTGTTCAGTGCTCAACTGTATACAACTTTATTCCACTCTGACTCTACATAATCCCAAACTACACAGGGCTCTGGTTCACCGCCAGGACAGTCAGCATTTCTACATGTTGGAGACAGGCTGCTCTCTCTGGGAGCAGATGTTCTGCTGCAGAGAGAATCCGCTTAGGTGGGGTGAAGCTCTGAAACATAACGTTAGAAAACATCAGTCTGATCACTTCTTATTAAAACACATCACTGTTATAATGTTACAGAAAACATGAAATGTGTGCTAAAGGCAGCTAATGAATCCAATCATCACCGCTAATGTTAACAGCTATGAGTAAACAGCAAGTTAGCCCTCTGTGCTAATATTATTAGCTTACCGAGACGACGGTCAATCTTCGTTGTCACGAGCCACGACGTGCTTCATGCATCGCAGTTGTGCTGCCGTGGAAGGCAGGTTGTGTCTGGCAGATAGCTGCATTGCACACTTTTCTCTGAGGTTTTCTTGTAATGCTCCGACACTTTGAGCTCCGCTGCTGCCGGGCAGCCATGACACCAGTCTGGTGTCGTGTGTGTCAAATACAGAAAGGCAGACGCGACAGTGGACGGTGCCGCGGCAGTTTCGAGACAAAAACAATTAAAAAAAAAAAAAAAATGACTTGTCGACTATTAAATTAGTCGTCGATGGTTTTAATAGTCGACATAATCGTGATTAATCGACCAATCGTGGCAGCCCTATTTTACACCTTGACCATCTTTGCACTTTTTTATTTTTGTTAATTTATTTTACCTTCAAATGTGAACAGCAGTGCCTTGTTTTAAGATTCACTAGGATTTGTTTTAGTTTTATTTTTTGTTTGTTAAAACTTTATTTTAGGGGTAGGCGATATGGCAAAAATTTCATATCACGATTTTTAAAAAATTAAAATCACGATTATGATTTTATCACGATTCTTTTTTATATTGATTTTTCTAGACTAATTTGGAGGTTTGACCATTTTTTCCCCCAATGTTAAACATATAAAACGTATCAAATGTATTTAAACATGTAAAACCCTAAAAGAAAAAAAAGACAATTTAAGCTAAAGAAACTGGCTTTAACTTAAATAGTACAGGTTTTTTTTTCTAATCAAAATGTGCAATGAACACAAACATAAAAAAGTAATGAACAGCAATAGAGTGCACTTTTGTAGCACAAAAACTAAACACACAAAATAGATTATTAAAAAGGTCAATAAAAATGCAAACTTAGCTGGTTACCTTTCAAAGGGCAACAATTTAGAACAAAAACAATTTAACTTTAATATCTATAACCTGAGTGAATAATACAGCTGCTTGAGAACTATTTTTTGTTCAGAGATCTGAGCTTTTATCTCCTTTTAAACATGAGGTAAAAGATAATGAACAATAAAGTACACTTCTGTAACACAAGAAACTAAACACATCAAATAGCTTTTTAGCAGTTTTAATTGGATATGTTTTAATAGTTGCGCTACATGACCACTAGAGGGCTCTGTCTCCATTGAAATACAGCCCCTCATCATCCCATTAAACCAAAGGCGTTCCTCTAGTTATCAGACTAAAGGTTCGTTTCAGCTGTTAACTTGATGGTACGTTCACTGAGTGTCTTTTCACATTTCTGTGATTTGTTGTATATAAAATCCCTCATGCTAGCTTGTGAACTGCTAGCGGTAGCTCGCTAGCTAGCGTTAGCATCGGTGCTAGCTTCAGCGTCTCTCCCTCCAGCTTGTTGGGGTGTTTCTATGGCGGCTGATCTCTTGTAGATCCCGTACTGCTGCTGTAAACCAGCTCTGCCTGACACAGCCTCCACCCAGCCTCCACCAGCCTCCACCCAGCAGCAGCTCCACCCAGCCTCCACCCAGCCTCCACCCAGCAGCAGCTCCAGTCAGAGAAGCTCCACAGCGCTCCGCTCGCTGTTAGCTTTGCGTCCCTGAACGCAGCACTGGCTGTGGCTGCAGGTTTTTTTTCTTAATCATCGTTAATGTTGCGCCGCATGTATCTATGTATGTGGAGAACTGCACTAGAGGGAACATTTAGTTGATATTATCTGAAGCTTTCAGGTAACACCATCACTCCCAAAAATATTATATACAGGTGAAAAAAGAACAAGGAGAACTTGACGATTTAACGGTCTTTCTGTTTTATGAGATCGTCCCGATGTTATAATCCTTAACGATCTTATATCGTCATGTCGCACACCCCTACTTTATTTTAAGATTGTGACTTTCTGTAAGACTCTGCATTTAAGTAATGCTAATAAAATGCTGACAATAACACAAAGTAGTCATAATTTCAAAATTTCTGTCAACTTTTAACTTTCTTTTTTTTCATAAACACGTGGGCTTCTGTAACAGTCCAACCACCAGGCTTAGCAAGTTTTCTGGGGGAAACCCTGTGGAGTGAATTCCAGTTCTCCCCTCAGCCCTCGCCCTGGGCCCTAACCCTTCGTTTTGCGCGCTCACGTGAAGTGGTGGGGGTGTCCCGATTCTACTTCATCCCCTTTCAGACCGAGGGGG
Organism: Salarias fasciatus; assembly: GCF_902148845.1. Taxonomy (NCBI): domain Eukaryota; kingdom Metazoa; phylum Chordata; class Actinopteri; order Blenniiformes; family Blenniidae; genus Salarias; species Salarias fasciatus. Next base: position 2,161,587 of record NC_043762.1, read on the forward strand.
AGGGGGAAGTGCTCGGGCTATCTGGCCCTTGAAACGGAGAGTTTCCAGGGGAACACTAGAAAACGAGGGCTATGTGAAATGAGTTGAACAAATGCCGCTGAATGTCATTGCAGCTTTGCCGTGACACAGTGACTGCTCAGGGAAATAAGTGGACTTTATTTAATCTGTGTCAAAGTTACCTTTTTGTGGAGTCGTATTTGAGGACTTTTCCAAAGGTGGACATGATCTGGGTGCGGTTGTCCTCGATGTTTGTTTTTGTTTCATTCAGTTGTAAAATAAAAAGGTTCCATGTAAATACAGTCGCCAACCAAGAATGAAAGGGAGCAGAAAGAAGACAAGTCTTATTATATCTGCCCCTGATCCCCAGAAATCAATTACAAAAAAAGTAAAATTAAGAAAAAAAAAACATGAAAATATATACAGTTCATAAGTATACATATATACATACACAAAAGTCATATTTCTTTAACATACTGGCTTTAATAATATTTTAAATGTGGTGCTTGACTTAGATTCTTTGATTTCTTTCTCCAGATTGTTCCATAAACTGATTCCTTTTACAGACACACAACGTTCCATCATTTCGGTCCTAAACCTTGGTTTTTTTTAAAGATCTCTGTTCCTTTTAAGTTATACTTACTTTCTCTTTTTCCAAACCTATTCTGAATGTTAACTGGCAGTGTATTTGTGTGAGCTTTCCGCATAATTTGTAGAATACTGTAATCGACTAGTTCTTGGAATTTCAGAAATTTTAATTGGCGGAATAATGGATTAGTTGGATCTCTATATCGTTTTCTACTGATTATTCTTATGGCTCTTTTCTGTAATATGAAAACTGATTGAATATAAGTTTATATTATTAATATAAGTTTTACAGGCATTTCCCCATACTTCAATGCAGTAGGTTAGATGTGGAACGATCATGGTGTTATATAAAATGTACAATGCTTTGTTATCCAGTGAATCTTTTACTTTGTGTAACATAGCTATCGTTTTTAATATTTTTGCCTTTGTATACTGGATATGTGATTTCCAACCCAAATTTTCATCCAGAATAACATCCAGAAACTTGGGTTTCCTTTACTCTATTGATTTTAATACCATCTATGGTAACTGAAGCACCAGTGTCTCTCCCTCTGTTACTAAATATAAAGTTTGTTTTTTCAAGATTCAGTAATAATTTATTTACATCAAACCATGTTTTTATTCTTTTAAATTCTTCTTTAACCACATTTAACACCTGTGCTAAATCTTTCCCACAATAAAATGTATCATCTGCAAACAGAATACATTTGAGCAATTTGGATACAGAAACACAATCATTGATGTACAAAGTGAAGAGTTTAGGCCCAAGGACCGATCCCTGAGGTACTCCACATGTAATATACTGCAATTTGGATTTTGAATTATATATCTGCACAAACTGCTTTCTATTGTCTAAGTAACTTGAAATCCATCTATGTGCCACCCCTCTAATGCCGTATTTGCTCAGTTTTGTAAGAAGTATGGTGTGGTCAGTGGTATCAAAAGCCTTTTTGAGGTCAACAAAGACACTCACAAAAAATTGTTTATCTATTACGGTGGATATTTCTTCAGTTAATTCCATTAATGCCAATGATGTGGAATGATTGGTTCTAAATCCATACTGACTATTGCTCAAAGTATTGTGTCTGCTTATGAATTTGTCCAACCTGCTTACAGTTTCTCTAGTATTTTTGAAAATTGTGGAATTAAGGATACTGGTCTGTAGTTGGAGAAAACATTTATCTCCATTTTTATGAAGTGGAACTACTTTGGCTATTTTCATATTCCCAGGAAAGACCCCTGTTGAAAATAACAGATTGCAAATGTATGTAAATGGTTCAATAACCAGTTCAATTATACTTTTTACTAGTGGTGTGTATCGCCTGGTATCTGGCGATGCGATTCGTATCACGATTCATGGGTCACAATTCGATACGATCCCGATATATCCCGAAACCAATATTTATGACGATTATTGCGTTTTTTCAGAAACAATAATTTGTACTTCATGAAAAAACTTGTATGAGACACATTTTACTTATCCCTAATGCAACAGCAGCACTCAAGCAACTATATTTAACAGCAAACAAGTTGCAGGCTATTTTTTTGCTTGAACAGTAAATTTAAAAAAATGCTAAATATACCTTCAATAATGTAACATGTTTTGAGAAAATAAAGTGCAATCATTGTCAAACCTGCTCAAATGCATGTGCAAATGTGTACAAAAAACATTTTAATAGATGTAAAACATCAATACAATAACATAACAAGTACATCACAAGTATCAAATTCTTCAGTGCATCTTTGTTGCAGTTTGCAAAGTCTAATCAAAAAGTTAGCTTACACATACCAACCACATAAAACAGTAACTTAAAGACAATCTGCCTGTCAGAATCTGGAATTCAAGGTAGCTTATGGAACCCAAAGCTGTGTGCAATATGACTTTAGTTCAAACATTATTGCAACCTAACATTAGTGCAACTTAACAGAGGTAGATGTTTACAACAAGAAAAAAAACACTTAAGATGTTTCAGTAAGAATTTTAGTGCTTTCTCTTTAGATTGTTTTGAAGAAACACAAGATGGTCAACAGAATTTTAGTGCTTTCTCTTAATTCTTTTGAAGGAACACAAGCTGGTCAACATGCTCAGCTTTCAGCACACTTCTTTTTGCCGTTACAATGTCTCCTGCTGTAGAGAATACTCTCTCTGCAGAGACGCTTGTGCCCGGGATGCAGAGGAATCGACGGGCTACAGTGGAAATACGAGGATAGGCTCCCTCATGCTCCATCCACCAGTTGAGCGGATCACCATTCAGGGGCAAGGGGGACTCCATCCTAAACATCTTGACCTCATCTTCTGCAGCTTCCTGATCGCTTTTTGTTTCAGTGTCATTTTTCTGAGTAGGAAATGTGGAACCAAGGAGATCAGCTAAAGCGCATGATGCTCTGGGCCTCTTGACGGGTGGCATGTTGGGAATGGGTTGACTCTCAGGTTCTGATGAGGGAGCAGGTTGATCCTCTTCATGTTGTTCTTGCTAAAAAACAAAACAAGATTTTAAAATTCACATTACATAATACAATCACTAAAAAGGTTATATTTTATTTACTTACACTGTGCTTTTGCTTTTCTGTCACGATAGCATCAGTCAGTCTGGAGTAGATGAGCCTCTGCTTTTCTTCAGGCAGAAAGGGCAGGTTCTTGAATCGTGGATCAACAGCAGATGCCATGTACAGGGTCTCATCATTGGCATATCTTTTCGACAGATCTTGTGCTATTGCAGCCTTGATGTCTTTAACAGTTTGTGATTCTTCAGAGTTTTCCTCTGTTTCCATAACAAGCTTGGCATGAAGTGGCGCAATGACTGACAGAGTTGGCATGCCCTCCTCAGACATCACTTTGGTAGCATCTTTCATTGGCTTCAGTGCTTTGAGTACCTCCTCTGCGCATGTGATGTCAGCCTCAGTCAGAGTGAACACTTCCTTTTCATTTTTTCTCACTTCATTGGAAAGAAGTGCTGCGACGATAGCTGGCTGCTGCTCCAAAAACCTCTCAGTCATATCATAGGAGCTGTTCCATCTGGTGACCACATCTGTGATCAGTCTGTGCTGTGGTAGCTGCAGTTGGGCTTGTTTGAGCTGGAGCTGGTGACTTGCAGTGGTGCTGCGTCTGAAGAATCCAGTGACACGTCTTATTCTGCCGAGCAGCCTCGCCACTGCTGGTAGTTTGAGTGCTTTTTGCGATGCCAGGTTAAGGCTATGTGCAAAACACTGAATGTGATCCATCTCTGCCAGTCGAGCAGCTACAGCCATGTTGGGAGCATTGTCAGTAACAACCACGGGTTCTTTTGCTCTCAGCCCCCATTCATCCACAACTTCACGCAGAAAACCAGCAATGTTCTCTCCCGTGTGGCTGTCATACATTGGTCGTGTTTGTAACACGTGAGAACTAATCTTCCACTCGTCAATGTGATGTGCTGTTACTGTTACATATGACTCAGTGGACCTAGATGTCCAGGAATCACATGTTAATGCAACTCGCTCAGCAAGACGAAGCTCATCCAGAACAGTGGTTTTCTCTTCTTTGTATAAGCGGGGCAAAGCGACATCAGTGAAGTGCTGGCGGGATGGTATAGCGTACCTGGGTTCCAGAGTGTTCATCATGAAACGAAAGCCATCTCCTTCCACCGTGCTCAGAGGGCGCATGTCTTTGCACATGTAGTAAATCACCGAGTGTGTTATTTTTGCAGCACGCGGTGAGCTTGAGGCAAATTTGGCTGAAGTTACTTGTTCGAGAGTAAGTTGAGACGAGGAAGTCGCTTGTTTTCCCTTTACCTCTACGTCCTGGTGGTGCCTTGCAACATGAGCACGGAGGTTGGTGGTGTTCCTGCAGTATTTTACTTTTGAGAGGCACATTTTGCAGATGGCGTGGCTTTTATCTCTACCTCCGTCCTTGCTGTAAAATCCAAAGTGCGTCCATATTTCTGATTTGTAAATACTCCTCGGAGCGTCTTCCAGTTCACCCGCCATAAGACCATGAGTAAACAAAATACAGCGAGACTGTAGTGTAAAGAAGCCACCCGGGAGAGCTCTCGCGAGATGCTGTTCTTGCTCTGCCGGACTGGTGGCTCTGCAAAGCTCCTGGTGTGGAGCGCTGCCAACTAGTGGCCGGGAGTAAAAGTGCAGCACACAAAAAGACGCTGCAATGGATATTTACCCGAAAAATACATAATTAAAAATCGATACGGACGTGTTTTGAATCGATGCGAGAATCCCGTGACGTAGTACCGCGATATATTGCCGAATCGATTTTTTTAAACACCCCTACTTTTTACCAATATCATATCTATTCCAACACCATCAGTGGATCCTTTACTTGCACAACTTTTTACAATATTCAATATTTCTTCTTTTCCTACCTTACCAAGAAAAATACTATCCACATTATCCATAATTATGTTTTATTTGCATTGTCTTTTATAGTAGGTATGTTTGCTGCAAGTCTGGGGCCTATATTTACAAAGAACTCATTAAACTCATTTGCTATTTCAGTTTTATCATTTATCGCATGACTATTTTTCACAAAATAATTTGGATAAGCTGATTTTCCTTTTTCATTTTTTATTACACTATTTATTATTCCCCAAGTAGCTTTCAGATTGTTTCTATTTTTATTTAATAAGTCACCATAGTAGTCCTTTTTGTGTTTTCTTATTATCCATACTAATTTATTTCTATATTTCTTATACCTATCTTCTGCTTCTTTTGACCTTAATTTTAGAAAACATCTATACAAATAATTTTTCTTCTTGCAGGCATTTCGCAGTGCTTTAGTCATCCATGGTTTGTCAATAGTATTTTTCTTGGCAATACTCCTGAGTCCACAGTGTTGGTCATACAAATCTGTCGGTTTCATCATGAAAGAATCTTAAGCTACATTTACATCCTGAACATACACTCCATCCCTTTTCTGTTTCTTTAGATCATCTTTCACTGCGTCCAAGGCTTTTTTAGATCTGTTTATTAGTTTTTCTGAGGTGATTTCCTTGGTATTAAATTGATGTTTTTTATAAACCGTAAAGACTGGTAAATGGTCGCTTACATCAGTTATCAAAATACCACTCACGATTTTTCCTTCAATTGTGTTTGTGAAAATATTATCGATAATCGTAGCACAGTTGTCTGTTTCTGCGATGAGGAAAGCTTTTCTCAGCAGCCTTGGTCATGGGAGCTCCCGTCTTGGTGGAGGCCGCTGAAACTGATGTCCGAGAGTCCCTGGAGGCAGAGTAATAAATGATGAATGCCTCTGTCTCTCTCTGAAACACACACACACACTGAAGCAGAACATCAGAAACTCTCCCACACCAGAATGTGTATGCAAATGTTATTGTCTGACTTACTTATAATCCCACCAGGTTTGTTGAGCTGGCTGAGGAGGGTGGTGTAGAGGTCTTTTCTTTGCAGGTAATCCTCGCAGTGACTTTCAAGGACCTGCCTCCTTACTTTGGCCGTTGTTTTCCTCGGTGTGATCCTGAGGCAGACGAATGACCTTCTTGTCCACACCGCGCCTGAAATCACAGCGACGACACCAGTGACAGCGTGTTACCTTCACTGCAATATGGCACAGTAGCACACTGGCAAAAAAATGACACAACTCTACTCACCTTGGTGTTAAGACCGCAGGGAAGACGGCTTGGTAGGCTGGACTAAGCTGCTTTATGATGCCTGCGTCCCATGCCGGGAAGCATCCAATGGCATGTTCCTCAGAGTCCTTGGCAGCTTTCCTGCAGGCGTTGCAGGCCAGGACCTCCGTCAGCATGGAGTACCAGCCCGACATGTGGCAGATCTGTCTCACTGTTTTGGAGTAGCCTCAGCGGTAGAGAAAAGTGTTCTTCTCAGTCTTTGCGGGGCACTCCGACCTGGGACAGCGCAGGCTGTATTTCCACACGCCGACCGGCCTCCAGAAGAACACGTGGCCGTGAAAGAAAGCGTCCGCCGAAGGCACTGCTCCTCCCACCACTCCGGGACTCTCAGGAGGATGAAACCACATCCTGTCATCTTTCAGGACTTTCCTCTTCTTGATTTTGCCGTGCTTGTCCTCGTACGACATCTCTCTCTGGAAGAGCCCTCTTTCAGCATCATCTTTCAGCCACCTGATGTCTGCAGAGGGGAGTCCGTTTGGACCGAGCTCCCACATATGGGAGCCTTCCAGCGACACCTGGGACAAATGATAAAAACAGAAATTGTATCTATGATTCACTGAACAGTCGTGACTGTGTAGTTGTTGTGGCGTGAAGTTGCGTAATATTGCGTATTACTTTGTCTTGTTCAGCTGCTGCTGAAGCCTCGGTGGTGCTGACACTTGGTGGCGATGGTGCAGGACAGGTCACTTTTGACGTCTTCTCACGTCGAGTGGCAGGACGTGACATGGTAGCCTTGAAAAGAATCGTGTGTTAGTCTACAACTATATGTGATTGGGGTTATTGTGATGTCTGGATTTGTGGCCTCACAGGTGATGAAGGAATTTCAGACGGAGCCTCTTTTTCTGGAGGAGTCGGCTCGGGGGGCCCTGAAAATGAGATGAGGACAATTATGTATGTTAAAGCAACTGAACTCCACTTTACTCTGGGTTACTCTGCAGTCCGTTTGTGTTTCAAGCCGAGTCTACATTGCAGAAATTCATGCTGTCATGTGGACAAAATGAGATCACAGATCTTTTTCCCTTCATATACCTTGTCTTTCGAAGGTGTCGAGTGCTTCAGCCAGCAGAGCATCATCCATCCAACTGTCAACGCCTTTTGAGCCAGAGGAGACAGATGTGACAGTTGATGCAGGACGGGCCACTGCAGGTTGAGGAGGCAGCAGCAGGAGCAGCAGTCGGGGTCACTTTCTTCTGAGATGTAGGAAACGAGGATGGTGCAGCAGCAGCTGAGAGTGTAGCAGAGGATGCAGGAGCAGCAGTCGGGGTCACTTTCTCCTGAGATTCCTGAAAAGCACAGGTCAAATCGAGGCTTGAGCTTTGTCTTATGCACTGCACCCGGCTTTTCCTAAAGGCAGTGTGACCTACCTCTTTGTCTTTGTCCATAATGTACAGCCTGAAGCGCTTCAGCGACTTAGAGCTAATGTCATCGTCCTCCTTCATGACGAGCCACTGTCGTACAGAGTGGAAAGGCTTCTGCGTCATCTTCCGATTGTGGTCGCTTCCTGCTTGAGGGTCAGCCTGGAGGCGTTTGTGGAGGCTGTACCACTGCCACATCTCCTGGAACGTGAAAGACCTGAAGTGACCTTTGTCGTAAATGGCCCTGTCCACATTCACGTCAGGGTGGCACGAGGCTGGGGGGGAAAGCTGCACATTTCTGCGGAGGCTGTCCTTCATCCAGTCGTCGTGGACTTCCGCTCTCTTGCCCGGGTGTTGACGCTCTTTAATATGCCGATCAAGCAGGCTGTAATACGGAACGCGACATTTAATTGAAGAATGGAAAGAAAAAATTGTGAAACATATCTGTTTGTACTCACTACTTGACGTGTCCCACATAATTTTCCACCGGCCATTTGAAGCTCCTGCTATTATACTTCTCAAAAATGTCTATTAGTTGACCCAGGTATTGTTTGTCAGTGGAGATGTGGTGAAGAGCAGACAAATCTTTTTGGCTGAAGAGTTTAACATGGGAAAGTAGTGGGACGACAGCACGGAAAAATGCATGTAGGCCTCGTCAACGATGCAGCATCACAGTGTTTGAGACAAACTGCATTTTGACACACATATTCTCTTGAACCAAAATGGAACTCCCTGCAATTTCAACACTGGCAACATTTCACATCTTACCTTCGTCACAAGCCGTCCTCCGATCCCTCAGCTTGCTCTCGTCGTAGGTCTGTTACGGGGTCGATAACTGGCGTGCCTTGGCCTCCTTTGTGGCTTTTTGAGTGTATTGTTGCCTGTCCCGAGGTACACTCGGGTCCATAATACAAAGTCCAGGCAACAGTGGATCCATCCAAATTGTGAAAAATCACGGTAGCAACGATTAGAAAATGCATGCTCTAAAATGCAAGAAATCCAAAAGTGTTTGTTCTAGAGAACGTAAGATGAAATCAAAGGTCTCGCCGCCGTTGTTGCACGCGCACATGTGACGCACATGGGAGGGAGTGAGCGAGAAATTATTACGCAGAGGCGGTTGGATTTCTTTTTCTTCATCCTCCATACTTCAGCGGCGCAACAACAAACAACAACTACACACCCCTCTGTAGCCTACTGGGCTTGTCTGTACGTAGCCCACGCTGCTTCCTTGTTGTGCTTACATTTACGGTGGCTGAAAACGCACACTCGCAAAACGATTTTTTGAAAATGAGAATCGATTTTGAATCGTTCCATGTTAGAAACGCGATTCAAGCTTGAATCTGTTGTTTTCCTCCACCCCTAGAAACCATGAGACAAAGACACAATCAGAAAATAGAAGAAAGTCACTCAGAAGGTGAAAGTAAAATATGGCGCTGCAGATATCGGTTCCTTCTGAAGCCGAGTATTGTACTCATGTTTCAGTCTTAATTTATGTAATTGGAAATAGTTCTAAGTTGCTATTGTGAATAATATTGCAATATGTGAGACAGAAACAACAGGCCAGATAAAACCAACTATTGGCTTTCATCACTGAAAATGTAATTACTCTTAAATAAAAAATGGAAGGTAAGTAATAAAACTCATGAGGTGTCGGCCTTCACTTTGTCCATTTAGTGCAGGAGTCCCCGAACTTTTTTCGGTGGTGCCACATTAACCTTCCTTCCTGTGATGGAGGCAGAGGTTAGTCTATAACAGAAAATGACCAGTATTTCTGTGAATTATGTTTTGCAGCTGCCCTTTGCTAGGTCTTGGCACCACCCGTTGGGTTACTAAAAATTCCAAATACCTTTAAAGCGATACTTCAACATTTTGGCAAATTGGCCCATTTAGCGCAACTCCTCAGTCATTAGAACAGCAGACTTACTTTTTTGTGAGGGCGAGCTGTTGTTTATTCAGAGGTGAGTTGGAAGGTTTTCGGGACGGACACAATGGAGGTGAACGGTATTTTTGTTCCCCCTCGTCAAACAAATCAAATGCACAATCCAACAACCCCAAAACACTTTGGTGGACACGTTCTAATCCGCACAGCAGCAGGTGAACGTTGTGTTGTAGAGTGAGGGGTCACACGATAGACATGTAGAAATTCCCTCATGAATTCTTTCCATGGTCTTCCTTCCAGCGTAGCTGTCTGCAGAGTGTCTCTTAGGCTGTGATTGAAACGCTCAATTTCACCATTGGCTCTCGGATAGTAAACTGAAGAATTCCTGTGTACGATGCCTCTGTCGCAGAAATGATTCAAACTCCTGTGACACGAATTGAGAACCATCGTCTGAGACTAGCTTCTTGGGATCACCTTCTCTGCTGAAAACTGCTGAGAAAAACTGAATAACAGTTTTTGATGTGACATGTGGGGCAAAGGTTAGTTCTGGCCACTGACTGTAATCAATCAGTGTGATTGCATAACGGCAGCCCATAGGCGCTTTGTCAAAAGGTCCCACCACATCAGTGGCTACCTTTTCCCATGCTCCGTCTGGATATGGCACAGGCTGTAAGGGAGTGTTTTGAGTGTCTGTGGACTTGTCGTGTGACTGACATGTAACAGGTGCTTCATTGGCTTAAATCCATGTCTTAAACGGGACTGGAGGTTCCCCTGCATATTGCAGAAATGGTGCCGGCTGGCTCAGGTTCAGAGCTGCCATCCTCGCTGCCAATATGTTGTGTGCCTAAATAAGCAGTCCTTGCTTGAAGTTCAGGCACTTTTAACTCAGCAGGTAAAATCATAATATGCAGGGTACATAACTAGCGGTAGCATAGCTCCGTTGGCTGCTGCTTCTCCTTTTCAGTCCTCATGTCCACAGGCAAGACTTGGCCTTGTGTGTCAGCAGCAGGGACATCAGACTACAAAAACGATAAGCAATGTGAACTGTTGGTGCAGTTTTAGTGGTTAGTATCAACAGAATTTGATATTAGTGCATGCGGGTTATAGTTGGGCAAACAAGCATTATTGTCATCAGCCTTACCGTAACAAATCTGGGATCCTCTCCTCTGTCCACATCTGGGTTATCTTCAATCTAGATAAGAGATTAATATTAATTATGCTAGTTTACCAATACTACATAATCATCATCTTTCACATAAAGAAAAACATCAATTCTGGGGTGGTATCACTGAGTTATTCAGATAGCGAACTTGCTCAGACAAGTAAACAATTATTTTATAGTCCTTAAGTATTAGAGTCAGTTAATTGATAATAACAGGTAAATTTTACGAGGCTACAAAGGTGAAAGACCCCATCCTATCCTAATTAGGAACAGTACAGGCAGGTTCACATCTACAAGAAATGGTAAGTAAATGGCAGCTATTTTGGACTGCGGAGGCTAGCTAGCACTGTGCTAACAGGCTAGCTAACGCTGTGCTGAATTATCTCACTTTAAACCAAATTGACATTTTCACCAAAGCATCAACAAGTACCAAACAAGTACCAAACATAACTTACTTGCACGTCAGCCGTCCCACTAACGCTTGTGCCTGGGATGGAAAGTTCTGGACTCTTTCTAGAAGCTTCTCCCGAGCGACTGCCAAATAAATCGGGTTTTTTCGGGCGGGGGGGGGATGATGCCCTGGATCTCGGGGTGCGTGGCCGGAGCGCTGGGGGGGGTACTGGCCTGGGGTGGGTAGCCGCCCGTGTGGGCCGGTTCTCCCGGGTGGGTCATGGCCCTCCGCCTGGGTGGGGGGTTGGCTCCTGGGCTCTTGGGCCTTGGGCTCTCGGCCCTGCCCGCCCCGGGCGTCCGGCGCCCGGGGTGGACCGGCTCCTGCCGGTCGTGACTCCGCGGGGCCCGGGCCCCGGGACTGCCGGGGTCCCCGGCCGGGGCTTTCCTCTGCCCCGTTTCTGGACTGGAGCGTGGGCGTCTGCCTGGGGGGGCGGCTTGGATCCGGGCTCTGTGATGACCGCCGGCTGTCTGGGCTCTGAGGGCCTCTCTGGCCTGCTTCTGGCCTTCTCAGAGGTCAGAGGTCATATATGCATGATCACTATCACCATCACTGTCACCATCATATTCACATGATCACGTTGATCTTTAATCACTCTTCACATACTGGGTTACCTTGTCTTCTTGTGGTGGTTAGACTAATGGTGATCTGTAGCAGACCTCTCTTGATGCACGCCCCGAGTTTACTACTAGTTACTACTAGTTACTACTAGTTACTACTAGCTATATTAAAAAAAAAAAAAAAAAAGGGTTTGTGGTGTCCTTGCATTTCCTTCCTCCCCTACACCTCCTTTTATTTTTGTGGCCTGGTCTGTTCACTAATATGGTTCGGAAAAAAAAAAAAATGTATGTATGGTTCTGTAATTTTCTGTGTTGGTTGTCGGCTCTGTTTTGGTGTTGTCTAGATTGGGGGTTTGGGATTGTTCTAGGTTGCGTGTGGTGCGTCGACAACACTGTTTTGTATTGTGACTTTGTACATAGGTTGTGTATGAATATGAATGAATGAATTTATTTTGAGATACAAAAAATACAAAATAAATTAAGAATGTACTGAACAACATTATATACTAAAGAGCCACATTTGGTAAACCAAAAAAACAAAACAAGAAAACAAACTGTACAGTACTATTTCCACATTTCTTTAGAAACATAAGTTATTAGCATCGGAGTAAGAAGTGTGTTATAGAAAGATTTCTTGTCTGTACCTCGAAAAGGAGTGGGAAGAAGACAAGCTTATAAACTCCCACCCCTTGCACATTCAATGTAAGTTTCAGTCAGCTGTGTTAAGTAGAGATTTTTTTTTTCTTAATCTAAACACTACATATCTATTATTACAGCCTATATTTACAAATACTATTATACAGAGCAACTATTACTTTATGCTTTTATAGTAACTACAACATATACAAAAAGAAAGCAAATTTCAGTTTTCTACAGTTATCCGTATTACTGCAAACATCATGACTGCAATAGTCATCATTATCATTATTGTCACCATTATCATCACTACAATCACTCCAACAAATATTATGAAGTATATCAGCAGTCACACTGAATGGTGCTGGTGGTTACATTTATTTTTAAATTGATTTTCTGTTTTGTCAGTGTGAGGTGCATTAAAAAGACCAGGCGTTTTGTGGACCGGTTGCCTGAGGAGGTCAGTCCCCGGGCAGCAGGACCGTCCCTGTCTGAGTGTCCTGGACTGTGCATTAAAAGAGACAAGATTTGGGAGTGTACCACGAGAAGATGGAGGTCTTCAAGCAGTACAGCCCCCCTTGCCTGCCCTACACTGGTGATTATGTTGTGTCACTTAATGTTTACATTCAGCACCATTCCTCCTGACTGCCGATTTTTTTTTTTTTTTTTTTTTGAGATTACTAGATATAGTGATGATCCGACAATGACTGCAACATCAAGGTGTTGTATATATTGATATGAGTACGTTAATCAATGCAGTAATAAAAATAACTATATTATATATAAATGCATGTTATTAATTACCCAATAATGTAGTAAACTAGCAAAAATGCCATTATTGACAGCAGCAAAAGTAAAGAGAAAAAAATGAGAAAATTACATCAAAGTCACTGAAAAGACATTCTGCATGACAGTAATGAATAATCTTTTTTTTTTTTTTTTTCAAATCAATTGTAAGAACCAAATACACTATATTGCTCGATAATTATCAAGAACTTTGGATTTAAACATCTTCTTAAATGTTTTAATGGAAGTTGCCTGTTTTATCACATTTATCAAGACTGTTCCATAAATCGACTCCTCTAATCGAGATACAGCTCCTTTTAGTGTTTGTCCTGACCCTATTTTTTTGGTAGATATCAGTTCCTCTTAAACTGTAGTGCGTCTCTCTTGGTCTGAATCTCTCCTGGAGACATTTAGGAAGCATATTATTATGAGCTTTGTACATTAGTGCAACTGTGTTTAGGTCAACTAGATCATGCAATGCAATTTCATACAAATGCGAGTAAGTAATAGGAGTATGTTATAAATCTTACACAGTAAAAGTAATAAAACACCATTTGAGATAAACCCCCAAAAAATGTATATAATAATAAACGTAACTAGAAAAATTTGCAGTTCCTGAAGAAACTGCAAGTGTGAATGCTGAGCTGAAAATGCTAAACTGTAATGCAGAAGAAGTTCAAGAAGAAAGGTTGAAAAGGAAGTTGACAAATTTTGACAAAGTTTGAAAACACTGCAAAGAGTTGAAAAAGGTTGATAAAGGTTGAAAACCGTTGAAAACACTGCAAAAAGTTAAAAAAAAACCTTGAAAAAGGTGAAAACGCTGCAGAAAGTTGAAAAAGGTTGAAAAGACTGCAAAAAGTTGAAAAAGGTTGAAAAAGTTTTAAAATACTGCAAAAAGTTGAAAAAGTTTTGAAAAAGGTTGAAAACACTCTAAAAAGTTGAAAAAGGTTGAAAAAGGTTGAAAAAGTTGGAAAACACTGTAAAAAGTTGAGAAAAGTTGAGAAAGGTTGAAAACGCTGCAAAAAGTTGAAAATCGTTGAAAAGGTTCAAAAACGCTGCAAAAACTTGAAAAAAGTTGAAAAAGTTTGAAAACACTGCATAAAGTTGAAAATCGTTGAAAAAGTTGAAAAACGCTGCAAAAACTTGAAGAAAGTTGAAAAAGTTTGAAAAAGCTGCAAAAAGTTGAAAATCGTTGAAAAAGTTGAAAAACGCTGCAAAAACTTGAAAAAAGTTGAAAAAGTTTGAAAACGCTGCAAAAAGTTGAAAATCGTTGAAAAAGTTGAAAAACGCTGCAAAAACTTGAAAAAAGTTGAAAAAGTTTGAAAACGCTGCAAAAAGTTGAAAATCGTTGAAAAAGTTGAAAAACGCTGCAAAAACTTGAAAAAATTTGAAAAAGTTTGAAAACGCTGCAAAAAGTTGAAAATCGTTGAAAAATGCTGCAAAAAGTTGAAAAAGGTTGAAAAAGTTTGAAAACGTTGCAAAAAGTTGGAAAAACTTTAAGAAAGTTGAAGAAACAGCAGAGTCAGTGTCAGAGTAACAGAGGATCAATAGAGCTCCAGTCTGAATGGAAAAGTCCAGACTCATCAAGCAGCAGCAGCACAACAGGTGTGTCTGTTGCTATGGAGACCAGCTGCACAGCAGCCATGACAGTGAACCAGCAGTTCTTATGGAGTGCGCATGGTTGAGAAAATGTCATTCCTCGAGGACCCAGAGGTGACATTGAAAAAGATTTGTTCACAATCAGATTCAGAAGTCTTTCATGAATGTAATGGTGCAGGAATCATGTCTGTAGGATCATCCATTCAGCCACTGTGATGGTACGAACATGAGCAAAGTTTTGGATTTGAGTGAGAAAATCTCTCTCCAAAATGCATTGGAGCGGATGGGAGAAAATCCTGCGCTCTCCTCACAGAAATGCAGCTGGAGAGAGAACCGTTTGAGATAGAGACAAAATGACTCAATTGTACGGGTCACAAGAAAAATGGCTACGTTTAGAGAGGTAATTGTGTAGATTGAGCCAGAAATGTGGCCAGGGGGACGAGAAAAGAATTATTTTTTTGGTTTAAATCCAGAGCGTCCCGCACTCTAAATTCCTTTCTCCCACTCTAGCTTTTCCAATACACACCCATTGTAAACTCCAAAAACGGCTGAAATGCTCTCCGTACTTGAAGGCTCACAGTTTAAATTTGGTAAAAGATCTGGACATGATATAACATACCTGAATAGAGGACAAAAATGCCTACATTTTGCAAGTAAAATGACGTGTCTACGTCAAAGTATGACAAAGTTGTAAGGGGTCAAAGTTGAAGGAGTTCAAAGGTCCGTTGAAGGGTTTTCCCATTGACTTCAATGTTAAAAATAATTTTGAAAAGTTGAAATATTTCAAAAAGTTGAAGAAAGTTGAAAAAGTTGAAAAAGGTTGAAGAAAGGGTTTAAAAAGTTGAATATTTTAAAAGTTGAATGGTTAAAATCGGTGAAGATTTGAAGAAGTTATAAGGTTCCAAAGTTTGAAAAAATCTCCATCCGTTAACATGGGGCAAAAAGTTGCACAAAAGTTGAAATATTTCAAAAAGTTGAAAAGATATGAAAAAGTTAGAACATTGCCAGAATGTCCTTAAAAAGCTGCACAATTTGATATATGAATGGTTCAAATCGGACAAGATTTGAAGGAGTAGAAGCGTGTCGAAAAACGGCGGAAGAAGTCAGAATAATAACTAGAAAAATTTGCAGTTCCTGAAGAAACTGCAAGTGTGAATGCTGAGCTGAAAATGCTGAACTGTAATGCAGAAAAACTGAATAAGAAAAGGTGAAAAACCCTGAAATAAAGTAGAAAAAGGTAGAAAAACACTGAAAAAAGTTGAAAAAGGTTGAAAACACTGCAAAAAGTTGAAAAGGGTTGAAAAAAGTTGAAAAAGGTTGAAAAATTTTGAAAACACTGCAAAAAGTTGAAAAAGTTGTAAAAAGGTTGAAAACACTGCAAAAAGTTGAGAAATGTTGACAAAGGTTGAAAACACTGCAGAAAGTTGAAAAAGTTTTAAAACACTGCAAAAAGTTGAAAAGGGTTGAAAAAAGTTGAAAAAGGTTAAAAACGCTGCAAAAATTTGAAAAAAGTTAAAAAAGGTTAAAAACACTGCAAAAAGTTGAAAAAGCTTGAAAACACTGCAAAAAGTTGAAAACAGTTGAAAACAGTTGAAAAAGGTTGAAAATGCTGCAAAAAGTTGAAAATCATTGAAAAAGTTGAAAAACACTGCAAAAAGTTGAAAAAGGTTGAAAAAGTTTTAAAATACTGCAAAAAGTTGAAAAAGTTTTAAAAAAGGTTGAAAACACTCTAAAAAGTTGAAAAAGGTTGAAAAAGGTTGAATACACTTCAAAAAGTTGAAAAAGTTTGAAAAAGTTGGAAAACACTGTAAAAAGTTGAGAAAAGTTGAGAAAGGTTGAAAACGCTGCAAAAAGTTGAAAATCCTTGAAAAAGTTCAAAAACGCTGCAAAAACTTGAAAAAAGTTGAAAAAGTTTGAAAACGCTGCAAAAAGTTGAAAATCGTTGAAAAAGTTGAAAAACGCTGCAAAACCTTGAAAAAAGTTGAAAAAGTTTGAAAACGCTGCAAAAAGTTGAAAAAAGTTGAAAAAGTTTGAAAACGCTGCAGAAAGTTGAAAATCGTTGAAATAGTTGAGAAATGCTGCAAAAAGTTGAAAAAGGTTGAAAAAGTTTGAAAACACTGCAAAAAGTTAAAAAAGGTTGAAAACACTGCAAAAAGTTGAAAAGGGTTGAAAAAAGTTGAAAAAGGTTGAAAAAGTTTGAAAACACTGCAAAAAGTTGTAAAAAGGTTGAAAACACTGCAAAAAGTTGAGAAATGTTGACAAAGGTTGAAAACACTGCAGAAAGTTGAAAAAGTTTTAAAACACTGTAAAAAGTTGAAAAAGGTTGAAAAAGTTTTAAAACACTGCAAAAAGTTGAAAAAGTTTTAAAAAAGTTTAAAAACACTGCAAAAAGTTGAAAAAGTTTGAAAAAGTTGGAAAACACTGTAAAAAGTTGAAAAAAGTTGAGAACGGTTGAGAACGCTGCAACAAGTTGAAAACAGTTGAGAAAGGTTGAAAAATCTGCAAAAAGTTGAAAACAGTTGAAAAAGGTTGAAAACGCTGCAAAAAGTTGAAAAACACTGGAAAAGGTTGCAAACACTGCAAAAAGTTGAAAATCGTTGAAAAAGTTGAAAAACGCTGCAAAAAGTTGAAAAAGGTTGAAAACGTTGCAAAAAGTTGAAAAAGTTGAAAAAGGTTGAAAAAGGTTGAAAAACGCTGCAAAAACTTGAAAAAAGTTGAAAAAGTTTGAAAACGCTGCAAAAAGTTGAAAAAGGTTGAAAACACTGCAAAAAGTTGAAAACAGTTGAAAAAGGTCGAAAACACTGTAAAAAGTTGAAAATCATTGAAAAAGTTGAAAAACGCTGCATAAAGTTGAAAAAGTTGAAAAAGGTTGAAAAAGTTTAAAAACACTGCAAAAAGTTGAAAATCGTTGAAAAAGTTCAAAAACGTTGCAAAAAGTTGAAAAAGGTTGAAAAAGATTGAAAAAGTTGAAAAATGCTGCAAAAACTTGAAAAAAAGTTGAAAAGGTTTGAAAACGCTGCAAAAAGTTGAAAATCGTTGAAAAAGTTGAAAAATGCTGCAAAAAGTTGAAAAAGGTTGAAAAAGTTTGAAAACGTTGCAAAAAGCTGAAAAAACTTTAAGAAAGTTGAAAAAACAGCAGAGTCAGTGTCAGAGTAACAGAGGATCAATAGAGCTCCAGTCTGAATGGAAAAGTCCAGACTAATCAAGCAGCAGCAGCACAACAGGTGTGTCTGTTGCTGTGGAGACCAGCTGCACAGCAGCCATGACAGTGAACCAGCAGTTCTTATGGAGTGCGCATGGTTGAGAAAATGTCATTCCTCGAGGACCCAGAGGTGACATTGAAAAAGATTTGTTCACAATCAGATTCAGAAGTCTTTCATGAATTTAATGGTGCAGGAATCATGTCTGTAGGATCATCCATTCAGCCACCGCGATGGTGCGAACATGAGAGAAGCTTTGGATTTGAGTGAGAAAATCTCTCTCCAAAATGCATTGGAGCGGATGGGAGAAAATCCTGCGCTCTCCTCACAGAAATGCAGCTGGAGAGAGAACCGTTTGAGATAGAGACAAAATGACTCAATTGTACGGGTCACAAGAAAAATGGCTACGTTTAGAGAGGTAATTGTGCAGATTGAGCCAGAAATGTGGCCAGGGGGACGAGAAAAGAATTATTTTTTTGGTTTAAATCCAGAGCCTCCCGCACTCTAAATTCCTTTCTCCCACTCTAGCTTTTCCAATACACACCCATTGTAAACTCCAAAAACGGCTGAAATGCTCTCCGTACTTGAAGGCTCACAGTTTGAATTTGGTAAAAGATGTGGACATGATATAACACACCTGAATAGAGGACAAAAATGCCTACATTTTGCAAGTAAAATGACGTGTCTACGTCAAAGTATGACAAAGTTGTAAGGGGTCAAAGTTGAAGGAGTTCAAAGGTCAGTTGAAGGGTTTTCCCATTGACTTCAATGTTAAAAATAATTTTAAAAAGTTGAAATATTTGAAAAAGTTGAACAAAGTTGAAAAAGTTTAAAAAGGTTGAAGAAAGGGTTTAAAAAGTTGAATATTTTAAAAGTTGAATAGTTAAAATCGGTTAAGATTTGAAGAAGTTATAAGGTTCCAAAGTTTGAAAAAATCTCCATCCGTTAACATGGGGCAGAAAGTTGCACAAAAGTTGAAATATTTCAAAAATTTTAAAAGATATTAAAAAGTTAGAACATTGCCAGAATGTCCTTAAAAAGCTGCACAATTTGATATATGAATGGTTCAAATCGGACAAGATTTGAAGGAGTAGAAGCGTGTCAAAAAACGGCGGAAGAAGTCAGAATAATAATAATAATAATAATAAAGAAACAGGAAAATAAACGTGTGAATGCCTCAGGCATTCACACAATAATAATAATAATAATAAAGAAACAGGAAAATAAACGTGTGAATGCCTCAGGCATTCACACAATAAAGTTTGAAATAAATATTGAATGTAAACAAACAGCTTTACTTACTGTGGTTGAGAAGATGACACAAAAGACATGGCTGACTCCTTCTCTTCATCTTCCTCAACAAGTCTACTGGGGACTTTCTTATATCTAGTGCCTTGCTTTGACATTTCCTCTTGCATTCACAAAATTACCAAGAAGGAAATGTCCAAAAAATGTTGAAAAATTACAATAGCAAAAACTAGAAGAACACGGCAAAATACATGTCAAAAACGCAGCAAAAACACAGTGAAGGACTTGATCAAAAACGCATAAAAATTACAAGACACGATAAAATCACTTCAGAAAAGAAACTACAATTATTATTTACAAGATTGGGATTTATTTACACAGAATATACCTCTAAAACATTACTAAAACGCCAAGAAACCACACCAAAAACTTGACTGAATCTTCCCGCCCTGCCTCTCACTCCCCGCCTGCAGGTGAAGCTGATTTCCTCCGTCTCCTCACAGCACTCGGCCTTTACCGTAATGTGTGTAATAGCACCAGAAAGCCCCATTTCACAGGTTTCAGGGGCAGTTTGAATAATTAAAATTGCACAAAGTAGCAAGGAGTTACGGTAATTTGAAATACACTTGTTTGGCAGTGCCACCAGGTTTCCCTGCTGTTTGAAGGAAGAACGTATAGCTTAAGTTACAGCAGGCTCACTGCTGCGCTTTCTGATTAAGTGCCTCGACATTTTATCCTGCCCTGTATCCTCATGTTGTTTACTTTCTGTTCCCCTCTCTTCATCTGCAGAAGTCTGGGGTTCTGTCTTTCTTCTGTATGTCTTGCGATCTTTCAGCAGTGGAACTTCGAGAGGACGAGGTGCTTCTGAACTGCCTTCGTCTGCAGACTCTCTTGCAGGGATGTACTGATCACCGCTGCTTTCAACACAGCTGATGGATGCTTCGAAATCATCAGGTGTCCCGGAGATCTGCTCAAAGTATTCTTTAGTAAGGTGAAATTTTCCAGATTACAAAATCGTAATTTGAGCATAATGCACTCTTGAAACCTGCACAACTTAACATGACAACCGATCTTGTGTTTCGTACAATTACCAGAGCTAAGAGAAACAAGATAGATACAGGGTCATAGATGTTAATTTCACTCAATATTTGGCCTTACCTCACCTAGAAAGTGAAGCTCCTCAGGGGGTGTTTGGGTGTGTTGGTACTCCATGTGCTTGGCTAAGAATTTGTTTTGATGCTGTCTCGGGCGTTGTAACTGCTTCTTGAACCTGGAATATCATCCTGTCTGTCTGCAGTAGGAGAAACACAAATAATTGAAATTGAATTAATTAATCCAGTCGATGAAATATTTAATCTAATTGCAAATTTCTAGTGATATATCAATCATTTCAGAGGTGAGTGATTATGACGTTTAACAATGTAATAGGTTGATCAATGAAAAAAATTATATTCTACCTCCTGTGTAGATGAGGGAAAAATGTGTACTGAGACCTAAAAACAGTGACAGAAAGATCATCTTCCCTTCAATAGGTTATTCCTAGGAAGATGTACCAGCGATAGTGAGGCTCCTGTCAGCCTACCAGTGACAGTGAAAAGACTTTTTTCCTCTAACTTGTACTACTTCTGCATACTTGATGCAACAGAAAGCTTGAAGCGATCATTCTGATTATGATCTGTTTGCAGATTAGTTGAAGGCTCCAGCTTGAAATTATTTCAGTACACAAAGTATTTTATTGATTTTTTTATTGGCAGTTAATCAAGTAGTCTGAAAAAAATAATTCCATTAAATTAGTTAAGCACACTGTAGCAGTAATTTATGACTGATAATTCTAATTGACATTTTACACATTAAAACAAATGGTGAAGTGGGAATTTTCAGAGCAACATTTTTAGCATTACACTAAGACAGGTTTTAACTTCAGGTTTGTTTCAGTGTCAAAAACCAGCCGTTACCTTCACAGCAACACGACATGCTGGCTCTTTCCATGTTAACCTTGGAGCATGCCGTGTGTAATGCTAATTATGTTAGCATTGGCTAACCTGCCATGCTAATATCCACATTGGATCAGTAAAACTAGCATGAGGAGAAAAATACACACTGTGCCTTACATCTCCTTGGAGTGTGACTGAAAAGGTCACTTTAATGTACTTGCTCATTTTCCATCTCTTTTTCTGTGGATCGGTGGTCTCGCTCTGCTGCGTCCGCCATCTTGAGCTACCACGACCCTGCTTGCTGGCCGTGTCAGGGCATCGGGTTGAATGCCGTAGTGCGTGCGTTGCATGGTATTATATGCATGCTATAATATAATTTTACTTAAGTCATTACATGCTTAAACTGAAGGCAATACAGACAGAACGGTGCAGCCAGATTTATCACACTAATGAAATGTGCTGCTCTTCAGTATGAATAGCATACATAAATCCATAAATGTGATCACATATCACACAGAGTTGACCTGGCCTATGCATCTTTTTCCAGAGTTAAAAATTATCTTCTCCAGAATCGAAAATCGTATAGCAACAGCTACATCAGACCAGTCACAACAACACATTTATTTTCCTCAAAAGGCTGCTCCAGTAATAACTGTTTCAATGTCAAACTCTTTAGCTGAACAGAGATGACAGCTCTTCACCACATCACTGACTGACGAACCTTACCTTGGTCAAATGGCAGGCGCTTCATTGGCTGGTGAAAAATGATAATGCATCCAATAGTGAGTCTAGTTATGAAATGGAAATGCATTGCTTAATAACTGTAATTTTTTAGTTTTTTCATGAATTAAATGTCTTCTATATTGCAGCCTATATAGCTTGATGTGTTAAAGAGCTCCAGCGTCCCAGCAGGAGAGCAGAAGGCATCACTGCCGGTAAGTCGGGGCGGGCCGATCCAGGATCTGTATTGGGCTGTGATTCCGAAGTGCTTCAGGCATCAGAGATTTCTGATCCATGAGCCATGTCTGTCTACTGAAATGACTCCTCCAGTGATTCCTTGCCGGCTGCTCTGTGAGCTCGCTGTAAGGAATCCATTCCACCTTTTTGAGCCAGGTGTTTGAGCAGCCGGTAGCACTGAGCCCAGCTAACGTTTCATCACGTCAGCTGTTCGGGGTGTTGAATTCTTCCATGGTACATCAAACACAGCAAAGCAAGACGGTGATTTGAAATGATTGCAAGTCGCTGCACAGAGATGTGAAAACTCTGCCGCAACCTTAAATACAACAAACCTCACGTAACATTTGAAAAAGCACTTCATCAAAGAGCAGGAGGATTTGTCGCCACGGAGAGGACAGATACAAGGAGCCGACAGGAATCACTGAGAGAAAAAGAGCAGTTACAGACTCTGGAGTTCACCTTTAATGCCAAACACTTGATTCGTACTGCTCAGATTCACGCTCTGATAGTTTGTGTAAGATATTTACACTTATTTGACTTAATGTTTGGTTGTACACTGATCATTTTAAGGCTCCTGGCGTTCTGAGGAGGAGGACACTGAAAGAGCCTGGTTCCAGCACCACTGAGAACCCGGCAGCAGCTGGTCAACCGGAGGTATACATGCAGCCTAAAGCCACAGCAGATGCACGGTCAGAGCACTCTACGGATGATGGATAAAAGTTCTCTCTCATTTTCCCAGGTGTCATTTGAAGGCTGGCTTGAAGTGTGCGAGTTTGGTCCAGTGTTCGCCATTGTGCAGACTTGAAGAGGCTGAAAAGGTTCTTCCAGAGGGAGGTGTTTGGTGTTTTATTAGGACAAGTACGGCAACATCAAGACGAGGAGAGTTCTCAAAGATGATGGGATATGATTTCCTCCCCGAGATGCTGTGGCCTCATGTATAAAGACTTCTGAGGATTTCCTACTGAAGCCTGGATTAGACTCATATCCAAAAAAAACATTGTACACATGTATAAATCTCTACATACTCAGGGATACAACCACTTTTTCTTTGTACATCCCAATCAGTGTGTTGGAGTAAGGGCTGCCAAGATATAATCACATTAATCGTGATTAATTAATTAGAACTGTCAAAAGATACATTTTTCTTTCCACGATTAATCACATAATTAGGGTTAGGGCATTTCTTTAGTTTGAAAACTATTTGTAACATAGACACATTATGTTGGTCTGCATGACACTTTATTTTGAAAGAAAATCCTGCAAGGTCTTAAAGGAAGTGTTTTTTTCTCTCTGTTCGATCATCAATCAAGAGGCTTTGGTGGACGCTTTGCAGGAAGTTGCAATACTAAAATCCATCCATCCATCCATCCATCCATTTTCTACCGCTTATCCGGGGCCGGGTCGCGGGGGCAGCAGTCTCAGCAGGGATGCCCAGACTTCCCTGTCCCCAGACACTTCCTCCAGCTCCTCTGGGAGGATCCCGAGGCGTTCCCAGGCCAGCCGAGAGACATAGTCTCTCCAGCGTGTCCTGGGTCTTCCCCGGGGTCTCCTCCCAGTGGGACATACCCGGAACACCTCCCTAGGGAGGCGTCCAGGAGGCATCCTAAACAGATGTCCGAGCCACCTCAGCTGGTTCCTCTCGATGTGGAGGAGTAGCGGCTCTACTCCGAGCTCCTCCCTGGTGACTGAGCTCCTCACCCTATCTCTAAGGGAGCGCCCAGCCACCCTACGGAGGAAGCTCATTTCGGCCGCTTGTATCCGGGATCTTGTCCTTTCGGTCATGACCCAAAGCTCATGACCATAGGTGAGGGTGGGAACGTAGATTGACCGGTAAATCGAGAGCTTCGCCTTTCGGCTCAGCTCCTTCTTCACCACGACGGACCGATACAACGACCGCATCACTGCAGCCGCTGCACCGATCCGCCTGTCAATCTCACGCTCCATCCGTCCCCCACTCGTGAACAAGACCCCAAGATACTTGAACTCCTCCACTTGGGCTAGGGTCTCTCCACCAACCTGGAGGGGGCAAGCCACCTTCCTCCGGTCGAGGACCATGGCCTCGGATTTGGAGGTGCTAATCCTCATCCCTGCCGCTTCACACTCGGCTGCGAACCGCCCCAGTGCATGCTGTAGGTCCGGGTTCGATGAAGCCAACAGGACAACATCATCTGCAAAAAGCAGAGATGAAATCCTGTGGTTCCCGAACCGGAACCCCTCCGGCCCCTGGCTGCACCTAGAAATTCTGTCCATGAAGATTATGAACAGAACCGGTGACAAAGGGCAGCCCTGCCGGAGTCCAACATGCACCGGGAACAGGTCCGACTTACTGCCGGCAATGCGGACCAGACTCCTACTCCGGTCATACAAAGACCGGACGGCCCTTAACAAGGGGCCCCGGACTCCGTATTCCCAGAGCACCCCCCACAAGACACCACGAGGGACACGGTCGAATGCCTTCTCCAAATCCACAAAACACATGTGGACTGGTTGGGCAAACTCCCACGAACCCTCGAGCACCCTATGGAGGGTATAGAGCTGGTCCACTGTTCCACGGCCAGGACGAAAACCGCATTGTTCCTCCTGGATCCGAGGTTCGACTATCGGTCGGATCCTCCTCTCCAGTACCCTGGAATAGACTTTCCCGGGGAGGCTGAGGAGTGTAATCCCCCTATAGTTGGAGCACACCCTCCGGTCCCCCTTTTTAAACAGGGGGACCACCACCCCGGTCTGCCAATCCAGAGGCACCGTCCCCGACAGCCACGCGATGTTGCAGAGACGTGTCAACCAAGACAGTCCCTGCACATCCAGAGACTTGAGGTACTCAGGCCGAATCTCGTCCACCCCCGGTGCCTTGCCACCGAGGAGCTTGCCAACCACCTCAGTGACTTCAGCTTGGGTGATGGACGAGTCCACCTCTGAGACCTCAGCCTCTGCTTCCTCCACGGAAGACGTGGCGACGGGATTGAGGAGGTCCTCGAAGTATTCCTTCCACCGTCCAACAATATCCCCAGTTGAGGTCAGCAGCTCCCCACCTCCACTGTAAACAGTGTTGGCGGAGACCTGCTTTCCCCTCCTGAGGCGCCGGACGGTTTGCCAGAATTTCTTCAAGGCCGACCGATAGTCCTCCTCCATGGCCTCCCCGAACTCCTCCCAGACCCGAGTTTTTGCCTCCACAACTGCTCGGGCTGCAGTTCGCTTGGCCTGCCGGTACCCGTCAGCTGCTTCGGGAGTCCCATGAGCCAGCAAGGCTCGATAGGACTCCTTCTTCAGCTTGACGGCAGCCCTTACTTCCGGTGTCCACCACCGGGTTCGGGGGTTGCCGCCACGACAGGCACCGGAGACCTTACGACCACAGCTCCGAGCAGCTGCTTCGACAATGGAGGTGGAGAACATGGTCCACTCGGACTCAATGTCCCCAGCCTCCCTCGGGACATGAGAGAAGCTCTCCCGGAGGTGGGAGTTGAAAGCCATGCTGACAGAGTGTTCCGCCAGACGTTCCCAGCAGACCCTCACAACACGTTTGGGTCTGCCAAGTCTGTCCGGTTTCCTCCTCCGCCAGCGAATCCAACTCACCACCAGGTGGTGATCGGTCGACAGCTCTGCCCCTCTCTTCACCCGAGTGTCCAAAACACGCGGCCGGAGGTCAGATGACACGACAACAAAGTCGATCATCGACCTCCGACCTAGGGTGTCCTGGTGCCAAGTGCACTTATGGACACCCCTGTGCTCGAACATGGTGTTCGTTATGGACAAACTGTGACTAGCACAGAAGTCCAATAACAGAACACCACTCGGGTTCAGATCGGGGAGGCCGTGCGATCCAATCACCCCCTTCCAGGTCTCACTGTCGCTGCCCACGTGGGCGTTGAAGTCCCCCAGTAGAACAATGGAGTCCCCAGTCGGAGCACTGTCCAGCACCCCTCCCAGGGACTCCAAGAAGGCCGGGTACTCTGCACTGCTGTTCGGCCCGTAAGCCGAGACAACAGTGAGGCACCTATCCCCGACCCGAAGGCGCAGGGATGCAACCCTCTCGTTCACTGGGGTGAACTCCAACACATGGCGGCTGAGCTGTGGGGCTACAAGCAAACCCACACCAGCCCGCCGCCTCTCACTGCGGGCAACGCCAGAGAAGTGGAGAGTCCAGCCCTTCTCGAGAGGTTGGGTTCCAAAGCCCAGGCTATGTGTGGAGGTGAGCCCGACTATATCTAGCCGGTACCTCTCAACCTCCCTCACAAGCTCGGGCTCCTTCCCCGCCAACGAGGTGACATTCCATGTCCCTAGAGCCAGTCTCTGTGTCCGGGGATCGGGTCGCCGGGCACCCTGCCGTCGGCTGCCACCCAATCCACACTGCACCCGGCCCCTACGGTTCCCTCGGTGGGTGGTGAGCCCACCGGAGGTCAGGCCCACGTCGTCCCTTCGGGCTGAGCCCGGCCGGGCCCCGTGGGCAAAGACCCGGCCACCAGGCGCTCGCTTACGAGCCCCAACCCCAGGCCTGGCTCCAGGGTGGGGCCCCGGCTGCGCCATACCGGGCGACGTAACGACCTTTGTTCTTTTTCTTCTCATAGGGGGTTTTGAACTGCTCTCAGTCTGGCCCGTCACCCAGGACCTGTTTGCCATGGGAGACCCTACTAGGGGGCATAAAGCCCCCCGGCAACATAGCTCCTGGGATCATGCGGGCTCTCAAACTCCCCCACCACGTTAAGGTGGCAGTTCTAGGGGGAGGCAATACTAAAATTTAAGCAATTAATTTCAATTCAACAAATGTCCATTCACGGTCATTTGAACTGATTGAAATGCAAAACAACAGAATTTTAATCATGCAGTTCAAAGTGTGATTAATCACATTCAGCTCTGGAAATCCAGTGTTTGTTCGTGATTTTAAAAAATGAATCGTTTGACAGCCCTTGTTGGAGTACTCGACGTCCAAACCCCTATTTAAATATGTAAACCATTCAAATGGGCTCTACATCGGATTCCCGTCTCTGCACAATCAGAAAATTACAACTAAAAATTAGTAAGAGGGGGAAAAAAGATCCTGTGAGAATGCCAATTGGAGATGCGTGGGTGGATTAAAGAACAAGTTGCAGTTTCCATTTGTAAGATTAAGAACAGTACTTCCTGCTATTGTTCCAAATTAATGGAGAAGTGCACTGGGGGAACAGCGAGCCTGATTAAGATGGTTCCCATGGATCTCGCACTGGACACACGGTTATTGACGTGGGTACTCTGCACACAGAGAAAACAGGGCCTCGGTAGGAATGTCTGAGGTTGTAGTTTAACCAGAAAAACCTCTGATGTTCTATTTTGATGGAGGAGCTGGCCTGCAATGCCTGCAGGGAATCTGTCCAGGAGGCCGAGGAACACACCACTCGATGCTTCCTGACATGGAATGCTGTCATTAACCAGCTTAGCCCAGCCCACTGAGCTGTTCCCCACTGTTTAACTCTGGTGAGTGGTGTTGTATCATGAGCGAGTCACTTGTGCGATTTTCGGCCCTCAGATAAAGGTTTAACGGACTCTAAAGCATTGCCCAGTTGGCTTCCTGAGCTCGTGGTCAACTGGCAGCCTTCTCAAACCTACTGCAACATTCACATTAATATCAAAGTAAGAGTCGGCTGACCTTGTCCTGACCTTGGCTCCAGTGTGGTTTCCACGTTGGTCGGCGTGAAGGATGACGGCTTCCCTCTTATTTGATCGACTTCCAAGAAACTTCCAAATAGCAATGTGTCAAGAGGAACCGGCTGCACAGAACTGCCTGTCAGTGTGTGTGGACTCAGAGGCAGACCAGGACCAGAGGCTGGCGTTTGAGAGTTTATTTCCAAACGTACCATGCTATCCTTCTTACCATGCTAGGTATGTTTTTGCACTCTCTCCCTGCTTTAGCACACCTCAATATGAAACCGATATCTTCTTCATGCCTTCAAAAAGAAAAAAAGAAAAAAAAGACCATCAGTTTGTATATTTGTGAAAGACTTGGATGTAGTTGAAGTGACTTCATTTTGTCATAAAGGGACCAAAAAAGGAATTTTGATGTTTTCGAGTCGTATTGAATTCTCCCGGGTGTGGGACGGCTCGGCTCGGTGTGCTGCCTGTCCGGGCCGACCTGGGTCTCCCGCGCAGGCCTGGCCGGGTGGACTTGTCTCTTGGGAGTGGCCCCCTCGGGACTGGTTAGGTCCAGCCGGGAGACATCAGTGGATCCGGACAGTTGGTCCTTAAAAGGCGCAAAAAATCCACAGCCGCGTTCAGCTGGACCTGTACAGCAGCTTTCGTTTGGCTTCGGCAGTCATTCCTGGGTGTGAGCGCACGACGTGCTTTCTCACGTCTCGAAACGAAGCAGAACAGCCCTGCACCGGGCATCTCCC
The DNA here is from genome assembly GCF_902148845.1 of Salarias fasciatus. NCBI lineage: Eukaryota > Metazoa > Chordata > Actinopteri > Blenniiformes > Blenniidae > Salarias > Salarias fasciatus. Next base: position 2,189,937 of record NC_043762.1, read on the forward strand.
GGCGGGGATCAAGAAGTTTCCCGTGGTCAGCTCACACAATAGTTTACTCTCGTCCCTGTTTCTAACCTGGTGCACGTTCCGGAGGTGCATGGCGACGCAGTTCATGTGTTTTCCGTAAAGGGGACAGGTCCCGGGCTGCCTCGGTCTTGTCATTTTGTCTGTAGAATATGCACATTTCAGACGGTGCACCCTTGATTTCAACACAGGTGTACCACGGCCTTGTTTCACGGTTGAAATGCGCCTGAGAGAGCGTCACCCCCTTCAGGAAGGCCCATCATGAACACCGTCTCCACTCGCCTGCCCAGCGCCAGGCTCTCCCCGCCCCACATCGACTGGATCAGGTTCCGAGCCGCCGCGTCCCCCGGCGCCACGGGGACCATCATGATCAGGAAGGGGGTGGTGGATCTGCAGGTGGATGGATTGTCCATGATGAAGCTGAAGTTTCGGGGATAAGCCACATGATATGGGCCTGGATCAGACCCCACTAGTTAATCAAATAGATGAAGAGGATCACCGCTGCTCCCAAGATGAAGACGGTGTGTTTCAACTGCATCTCCCAGTTTTCCATGAAAGCTACACGGAAAACACACATCAGGATGCAGAACTCTTGATTCAGCTTCTGCTCCTGGTTTTTTAAACATATTCAAAGTCATAAAATGTATGTTCCGTGTAGTCCGACCTTGAAAAAGTTTGACTTTAATCTATCCAAAAAAGTATCTATCGATGTCTGGTTTTATTTTTAAACAGACAGTACACAGAATGACTGACATATGTTCCTTGCGACTTAAAATCTGGTGTGCATTCAAGATCGTTAGAGTAGTATTTTGCTTCCTGGATCTGTGCCACAACAGACTGATGGGTTAGTGGAGATGATGTGGATTAGCTCGAGATGGTGCATTATGGAACTTTTTACTTCTGCTCAGCACTATAACTGGTGCCTGCAGATGGACTTTGGCCTTCGTATAAAAATTTCGGTGTGCGCTGCTTCAGATTCTGAACATTCAGACGTCCACATTCAGACAGGGATTCCAGGAGGATGTTTTCCTGGTCCTGGTAGCAGCTCTGCCGGTCTATCTGCCTTCTGTAGAAAGGGTTTGTAGACTTAAAAAAGAAACCCTGGGTTTGGATTCTCATCCAGAATTGCCTTCAACTTTTGGAGGTCATACACCCAGAGCAGGGACTGCATTGCCCCGTCTTCAACAGTGGATCCTATGATGCCTCCTATTTCTGTTGGCCAGAAGTGATCTTGGCTTCTGGTTAAAGTGAATTGAAGTCTGCAGCTTGTTTTAGCTGAGAGACAATCACAACTTTAGCATTCCTTGACACCAGCAGGTGTGTGGGGTCATCAGCCTCCACCTCACTGTCTTTATTCTTGTCTGCTAGAAGCTTCTTTCTAGGCTGAGCGTCATGGTTAGGAGCACTGAAATCATCCCATGACCTGGAGAACAGGTCACTTCAAAATAAAGAGCAGGTCGAACCTGTCCTGGCACCTCTGGCTCAGGCAGTCAGAGGAAGTGGTACACCATGTGGTTCCTCCTAGAGGTCGACCGATAGTGGATTTTTAAAGGCTGATATAATAACGATAGTTTGGAGCAGGAAAAAGCCGATAGCCGATTAATCAGCCGATAGCCCTGCCCCCCCCCCAAAAAAAAAATTCAACACTTTAGGAAATTAACACTCTCTGACTTTATTAGCACTACTGAACATTATCCAAATGTATAAAATTGTGAAGAAAACATAAAAAATATATTTAATTGAAACGTATGTGTATTCAATATCTATTAAAATTGACATGGATAATTTTGTTACACTTTAATATGGGGGGGGGACTTCACATTTTGTGAATGATGATACTGTATGCCTTGAAAATAACAGTAGTTAAACAAGGCATCTAGAGTGAAGGGATTTGAACTGTGATTTTCTCATCCTCGCATAAGCTGTAACCTTTATTCTTAACTTATATACTCTAAACCAGGGGTCGGCAACCCGTGGCACCCGTGGCACTAACACTGGGCACGTTTACATGCCACCCATATAATGGCTTATAAGGCAGAGCGGATGTGTCATGTAGACGTCCGAGTGGATCTGCTTCACTCTGAGCGGATTGTATTTCGGAGCTGATTGTATGAGGTGGTGTAGACCGATCGATAACCCGCTCCGTGTCTCATATAAAAGCTGCCTGACAGCGGAGTGAAAAAAACGGATTATTTGTTCCGCTTGCGCGCCCCCGTACGTAGTGACGTGACGACGTGCGCAGTAAACGGGAAACAGGACTGTCAAAAACAAGCAGAAAAACATTTTTTTAATAAAAACCCCGAGAGAAAAAACACTGGAGAGAAGAAATGGAAGCAAATCGCGCTACAGCGAGTTGTTTAAAGAGCTCCATAGCAAAAAACGAGCGATCGCCCCGCCGGTCTTATGGATTAACTGGTTCCCGTGTTAACGAGTGACGGCGGACTTCTGTGTAAACACATGCTGATAACAGCAGCTGTTAAAGACTCATAAAAGACTTTAAACTTATACATTCACTGTAACTGTAGAAAACCGACGTTCGCTAGATCGACTTCAAGTCTCATTCATCTATTGGTCACAAGTTAACACGGGCACCAGTTAATTCGAAACATGAGCATGCAGAGCACAAAGCACAAAGTTTATGAAAGCACTTTTTGGAGTAACAGAAAAAATATCTTTAAAGATATGTTTGTATCTGCTTTATCTGAAAGGAATACATTTCCAGGTATGTTGGAAATCTTTTTGTATTTTGTGTTAACTTGCGTTTTAGTTGATAATGGCACACACACTGAGAAAATTTTTAACTGGCACTCCATGACAAAAAGGTTGCCGACCCCTGGTCTAGCACGATCACGTGACGAGTCGCACCACCGCTCGCGGAACAAATTTTTTTTTTGTTGAACCATATAAAATATCTTTATTAACATTTTAACACAATAGAAAAAAACAAAAACAAATCGCACACCAAGAACTTAAGAAAAATAACATTTTGAACCCGTTGAGAACTTATCCAAATTGTGAGAGCTGGGTTTTGTCCAGGTAACCTTTTATTGAGTGCTTGAATCAAGCTGCTCTTGTTTCTGCTCCTCCTCCTCCTCCCACGGTGGCGGTGGCGGCGGCGGCGGCGGCGCGGCGCTTGCTCCTCCTGTTCTTCCTCCTCCTCTCCAACGTGGGCTCCAAGCGTCATCGTTTTCTTCTTCCTCCTCGTCGTCTGATATCACAATGGGCTCATCAGGCCCGGGTGCCCTTGGGCGTGGCGGCTGGCGCTTCGGCCTGTTAGGATGTCCACAGTTGACTATCTCTACCACCTCCGAGTCTGAGGAGTCGGACAAAAAGTTGGCGTGTCCTGGTCTGATGTTGAGGGAGACCCCGAGACTGCTGTCTCCACATCGCTGTCGTCATTGTGGGCGTCTGCACTCCCTGCGTGGTTGACCAGCTCTCTTTCTCCATACTTCCGCTCTGCTCGCGGAACAAAATGTTATTACACGCTGAAGAACCTAGTTCCGTATAAAATGCCTCGTAATAAATAATCGGCAGGATTTTTTGCAACGAAGTTTTTGCTGTGAGCTTATAAGTATTTATGAGCTAAAGAGTGTGTAGTTCGCCAACGTCGGAGCGAGCTAAAACGATAACAGGGTTCACCTTACGGCCTATCTCTCTCTATCCCCCCCCATGCAGCCCCTCCCCTCTGTGATCAGAGACACAGAGAGCAGCAGGTGAGGGAAGGAGCAGTTCGCGCTGCCGGAAAAAGAAGAAGAAAAAACAGCCATCGGCCACTATCGGACCATTAGCCGTCAATTCCGATAGTTTGTAAAACGTCCTATCGGGCCGATTGATCGACCAAACCGATGAATCGGTCGACCTCTAGTTCCTCCCTTTCTGGACTTTGACACTGGCTGAGTTCCTGGAGAGTCAGGCTATTGCTGCTTTGACCTTTGACCTCTGCACAGCAAAAAACTGGTCAAGCCGTAGTTTGAGTTTTCTAGTCTCTGTTCAGGATGGAAGGTCCTCAAACTGCTCTTGAGGTCGATTAGCGTGCGACCTCTGGCAGCTGTGTGAAGCAGGACAGACCGTAACGCCCGAGAACACTCTAGCTTTGGTCATTGGTGATGAACTCATTAACACACTCTTGAGTTAATGTTTTGGATGGTAAAGCCAAGTTTCCTGAGTTTGGGGTCATCTACCGTCACTCTCGGCTGCACATGCTGATTTAGTAACGTCACTCTGCAGTGGTGAACTTGGAGCCTTCACTGTGCACCCATGATAAAGCCATAGCTGTTCAAATAGAGAGTACCTGAGGCAGCTCTTCCTCGAGTCCAGCTACGTGGGTTGCATAACAGTGTTTGCTGAACTTGAGCAACCAGTTTGCACCAAAGATTACTGGGCAGGATCACCTTTGGTTTGGCCAAACAGAGTTGCCCCAGCGTGCCGAGAAGAGGCTGTTGAACTGCTGGATGCTGCGGTCATGGAGGTCAAGCTTGTTCCAGGTGCTGAAAACTTTCTAGTGGAGACACTGAGAGGAAGCTTTCCCTCCTCCAGGGCAGTTTGAGGGAGCTTACTCAGCTCTACATGCTAATACCTGGAAAGATGAACCAGACCGGGTCCAGCTCAGATGCCACAACCTGGTCCATCAAGTGGAGATTTTTTTCTGACTGGAGTTGGATCACACCTCAGACTGTAAGATGTGTAGCCTGTGTCATCCTTCAGGGTTTCCTCCGCATTGTTCATGCCCCTGCATGGGGCTACGCGGCCCCTTGCAGGTAAATAACTAAATACCAATCCGGTCTTTGGAAAAGAACCTTTGTTTTTGGATTATAACTTGGAAGACCAATGAACCTTTTTGGACTATCGCCTATATTTAGCTGACCTGATTAATGCTGGCAAAGGACTTGATATTGATGTTACTGAAGGTGAACAGCCTCAGACTAAACACCAGAATGTCTATGAAATGATATAAATCTGACTTGCTCATGATCCCACCAGTTTGAGTTGCGGAGGTGGGAGGTGTAGAGGTCTGCTTGTGCTGGCATTCCTCACAGTGGCTTTTAGGACCTGCCTCCCTCCACGCTTTGGTCAATGTGTTTCCTTCCATGCAATCCCTCATCAGACAGATCAGCACACCTGAGATTACAGCAATGATACCAATGCTCTTTAGTACAAGTACACACTTTTAAAAGGATCCAAAACTACTCACCGCGATGTAACAGAGTAAACACCTCAGTGGGCTGGACAAAGCTGGCTAATGATGGTTGCAGCCCATGTCATAAAGCATCCAGTGGCGTGTTCCTCAGACTCCTTGGTAGAGCTGCTGTTTGAAAAAAGTGACACTGCAACTTTTTCTAACCCTGCAATATTTTTTTTTGCTGTGTGTGTGTGTGTGTGTGTGTGTGTGTGTGTGTGTGTGTGTGTGTGTGTGTGTGTGTGTGTGTGTGTGTGTGTGTGTGTGTGTGTGTGTGTGTGTGTGTGTGTGTGTGTGTGTGTGTGTGTGTGTGTGTGTGTGTGTGTACTCGTTTTTCTTTTCTGTCCTTGTGGGGACATTTGAACCTGGAACGACGTGCCTTGTGGGACCTTTTTCCGGTCCTAAGTAGGAGAAACAGTGTTTTCTTGACCATGTTGTTGTTACTGAAAAAAGTAAAAGTGCAGAAACACTTCTTTAGGGTTCGGCTGTGTGGTGGTTAGGATAAGGGTCAGGGTTAGGAGTTAGACATGAATGGGAGTCAATGGAAGGTCCCCACAAGGATAGAAATACGAACCTGTGTGTGTGTGTGTGTGTGTGTGTGTGTGTGTGTGTGTGTGTGTGCGCTATACTTTTTGCAACCCCTTGGAGGTCTCGTTCCAAATGGCAGTCATCTCTCTCAAAGATGTTGACTGTCACTGGATGTGGAATCTTCTTGTTCAAAGAGCGCAGGTATGCAATCAGTTACCTTCAGAGAAAGGGACATTGTGTGATCAAGTACCACTGTGATTTAAAAAATAAGAAAAAACCTTGAAGGCCCATCGAGAGCCACTTCACTCACTGGCTGTCTCCCTGGTGCCAACCCTCTGCAATCTGAAGAGTTTACATGGCCCAATTCTGGACCATATATCGCCTTTACGGGCGGACGTCCACAGTTAGATGATGTGGCAGTCAAACATGGCAATTTGAGAATGAATCCTTAAAAGAAAAAAAAAAAAAAAAAATCCTCTTGCATGCATTTCTGGATTGAAGTCTTGTTACGGGGCATTGGTGTGGCTGGAAGGGTTTCATGGGGTTCCTTTGTTGCTGTTGCCACTGCTGCCAAAGAAGAGATTTTTTTGAGCTTGCTGGGACACACTGTTGACTCTTTATATACTTCTTAAGGTGCTCAATGTTTGCAATGAATTTTTCCTCGTCTGAAGAAAGAGAAGCCGCCTTGTCTTCTGTTTTTGTTATGGTGAAAGCGCCAAGCATATCACATGCCAATTTTCTGCCCTTCTGTTCCCGTTTGACATTTTGCTTCTAAACAAGGTCCCCTACTTGAAAGTGGTTATCGATGCCCTCCCTGGACTTTCTTTTCTCTACTTGCTGCCGGTGCTTTGCAACATTATCATGGGTGGCTTTTTGGACAGTTGGCTGTGTGACCAGGCCCTGAAATTTCTCCTCATCCCCTGCTAATTGTTCAACTCTCAGTTGCCACCTGAGGTTGAAGCAAAGTTACATGTGTTCTGACAGAATTCTGGCCATTTGGCACAGAAACACTTCAAGTTTGGTGTCTTACCTCGTACTCTAGAGGCACCTGGGAGGGATACCTTGTCTCTCTCCTAAAACGGAGGAAGTAAGAACTGTACTTCATTGTTAGTTTTTTTTTTTTGTCAACTCAAACATTGTGGACTGTAGGAATTTGTCCCAGTGAGTGGGGTTGTTGTTGAGGGATCCAAAATATATACATAAGTTAGCTCACAAAATAGTCAGTCCTTTTTCTCAGCCTACCTCTGAATGGTGCCATTGAGTTTTTCCACAAAACCATTTGTTTGTGAATGATATGGGACACCAAAAACTTGCTCAGTCCAAAGTTTTTTGCAGAGGTTCTTTTTCACCTGGGGAGCAAATTCACGGGTGAGGTAGCGCATGTGCTGTATGACCTCAACAAATTAGCATGTTTCTCATAGCATGACTGAACCCGATTTTTTAACTCTATATCTTGATCAATGAGGAGTCTCTTTAGTGCACCAAATTTGTAGAAAAAGATCAAGACTACAAAGGGTGACCTCTTCGGCTAACTTGGCTTTCAGCGGGTGTGACCTGAGTCCACTGTAACACATGTATCGGTTGCTACGCTCTGTTTTCTAGAGCTTCATTAAATCCATGCCCACCATTTCAAATGGCTTAGTGACCTGAAAATAGATTATGGGCATTAAAGGTGTTTGTTCCAAGACACTTTGAGTCTCCATTTCTCCATAGAACATAGTTGGGCTGAAACTCACCCGTATAGGTTTACTGGCACTTCTCTTCCAAACTATCCGCATTGGTCAAACAGTGGCCACCAGTGCTCTCTGCTGTTTAGGTTTATTTGGGTGACCCTTCTATAGGGCCACCAAGTCAATGGAAAAACAGGTGAAAGCATTTCAGGTGAATTGGAATTGCTCTGACTACGGATAGGCCGATATGGATTTTTTAGGACAGATAACTTTTTTTTTTCAATCGCCCTTAACTGATGGCCGACTATGGATTGCCAATATTTAGGGCCAATACTGCTTTTGCTTCATCAATTGACTTAAAAAAATGACACAATATCAAATATTACATTTCTCAAGCTTAAAATAAATATTTATTGAACAGTAAAAAACTATAACAGCTTTGTTTAACTTTACGCAACATACTTTCAGATGAGCAAAAAGTGTTTGGTGCGTGTTTGTGCTCGTGGAAGCCTGTCTGTAAATCATGCCAGGGAACAAATAAAAAGGTGAATCCACACATATTGGCCGACACAATTAAAAAAAACTCAAATATCGGCACAATATATCAGCCGGCCTATGTGTCGGTGTATCCTTACCTCTGACACGTGTGTCCAATCAGTTTGTTCCACCATGTCTGGTCACTCACACCAGCCCTCTACTGTTTGATGGAAAATGCTCCGTCAGGTTATTTCAGTGTATCACTGTCCTGGTCAAACAGTTTCTGCATTCCCTCGGTGTTGGGGAACCGAACTCAGGAAAGGATTCTTTTCTGCCCTGTGCGTCACTGACATTGTGCAGTTCAGTTTTTTTTTTTTTTTTTGGTGGTTTAGTTCTAACTTCTTCATGTTATGAATAGGCCGCAAGGTGAAGTCGTTTTCCCGTCATGTCCGCTCCACTGAAGTGACTCTAACGGATCATCCTTGTAAAACGGAGGACTTTCCCCTACCTGTGTAAGAGCAGTCAGTTCGGCGCTTGTCACCCCTTCCGAGTCTTGAAATAATGGTTTTAATTCGGTACTTTACTCCCGGAACGCGCATTGATAAGTTGCTTCAGGCGTAGTAAAAAGTGGCCCAAGAGCCGCCTCACACCGTAACGTCGTCATGTTGCACCAATCCGGTGACGGCATTTAGTCAACAACAGTCACGTGACCGTGTTTTGCGGAAGCGTTGTTCCACACGGAAATCTGGGAAATGAAGTGAGCGTAAACGCTGAGAAACGCAAAGTAATGTTATTGTTTTTATTATTGTTAATATTAACACTGATAAAGCGTCTTAAATGTAAAATGTAACAGCCAAAGGCAAGTTGTTTTAATACTTAGTAGGTGCACAGCTTGAACAAAACTTATGTCGTGATAAGTCTTAATCCAAATTATATTTTCATGTAGCTGAATGGACATGCCTATTTTGTACAATGCCTTTAATTACACATAAACTGGGCATCTTGGGTGTCAATAATTTGCTCCATCAGTGTTTAAGGTGTGACACTCCCCTTAATCAAAGGCTAACTAAATTTAAACTGTGTGATAGTACAGACTTCACTTTGTGACAATAAAGAACAATGAAAAGTTGTTTACATGACCCATTACCCCAAATAAGGCAGTTATGGAAATGAAATAAAGACTTTAAAAAATAAGTTTTATTATCAAGTTTCAACAAAGCAGCAGCAACACACACAGCAATACATTCCAAAGAGAAATACAGAAGGAATTTAAAACATATCCATACACATATTTACAAAAATTTCCAGCACTCACAGCGATGTACTGGACATTTAAAACACTGTTCGGGGCTGAGTTTTGGGTCATCCATGTCACATGTAATGTTTTGTCCTCAAAGTGATGGGGCACGTATTGTGGGCAGAAGAGAGGATCTCATTATGGCAGCTTGATACTTGGCTCTTTTACAATGCTGCTGCTGCTTCAGGGCATCTTTTGTGGGGGGAATTGATAGTTCAGGAAGAGCAGATGAAGTCATGCAGAAAGCCTCGTATCTTGCCTCATTCACATCGGCCGCAGATGGCCGATCATACAGGTCACCAACAAACTGGCAGAGAACTGTGAATGTTGCATCATCCAAGTTAAAGGACAAACCGAGATGATGAAAAGCCCTCAAGCACTCCTCTTTCTCACCTGCAAGAAAAAAACGTCTTTCTCTTGCATTTTCCATACAACGCACTTGTGGAATCACATCCGGAGAAGGCGTGGATTCCAATCAGAGCTTCACATACTTTTGGTCCAAGAGCAGCTGACACTGTTGTTATAACAATGCGAGTCTTGTTTGACACGCCAGTGTAGAAAAAGAGACTGCACGGTAGTTGGCCTTGAACAGTAACAGCAATCACCGCCACATCTGTGTCTGGACTCTTTATGATGACAGTTTTATGCTCCTGAGCAGCATGTTGAGCATGAAGGAACAACCTTGTGTCACACTCCTCGTGGTCACTTCTCAGTCTCTCTACTGCTGTGACAGACTGAGAACCTTCCATGACACTAATGCAATGACATCCATCTGCATGAGTTATGAGCAGGCTGAAATTTCTGCTCACTGATCTGAGATCGGCATTTACCCAGGTTACATAAAGGAAATCAACGAGAGCTTCTTTATTTTTCCCTTCAGATAGGACCGTCTTCCACTGGGTGGGCATCCTCTGATCTGTGCCATATATTTGGAAGCGCTGTGATCCTCCAATGGCTCTTTTTTTTCGCTCCAGGTTTTTGATACTGACATCTGGGTAACGGTCGGTGACAAAATCGATGCGTGCACACTTGTGCAGCATAGCCAGTTGAACCATATATTGCAGAATGGAATCTGCAAGCTCCCCAAGTGTACTGGGCCTTGCTCGGATAGCCTGAAGGACTGCCATGCCGTCTCGTACGCTGGTTCATGTCTGAAATCATAAATGACAGTAATATTAGGTGAATTTATAGCAAACAAACACATACGGGTGGGAAGTAAACAATGCTTTTCATGTCCCATTCCAGACAGATTGACAATTTACTTGCCGTTCTGTGTCTTTCCTTGCAGGTAGCGTCAGAAAGCGTACATAATAATAATAATAATAATAATGCATTGGTTTCATATAGCGCTTTTCAGGACACTCAAAGACGCTTTACATTGCATTATTCATTCACACCATACTGGGTGGTGGTAAGCTACTGCTGTAGCCACAGCTGCCCTGGGGCAGACTGACGGAAGCGAGGCTGCCAATCTGCGCCATCGGCCCCTCCGACCACCACCAACCATTCACTCTCACAACTTTCATACTAGGCAAGGTGGGTGAAGTGTCTTGCCCAAGGACACAACGACAGTTTTACGCCTGCGGGAGCGGGGATCGAACCGCCAACCTTCCGGTTATAAGACGACCTGCTCTACCAGCTGAGCTACTGTCGCCCCATTATTATTATTATTATTATTATTATTATTAAGTCCGTGTTTACAGCAGATGAATGTCTGACTGGTGTGCGCAGAATGTGATTGACATTAATAGAAATACTACATGGGTTGCAACCAGGTTTTCTGCATAGAAATATAAAGTCGTTTTTGGGTGGATTATGCAAATATGTCCATTGGGAAGGTGTGAACTAATTACAATTACAATACCACCCTCGGTTGCAATTACACAAAAAACTGTAGCGTTACTTCTTACCTGCTGTTAATGTTTCAGCTTTTGATCGTTGATCCCTTTGATATTTGCCGTGTTTGGTGGTGAACTTAACCGCTTTCTTGCATATGATGCAAATGGAAGGAAGCACGGGACCAGAACTTGGGACGGGTAGACCAGACTTGGAGCGCAGTTTCTTGAGCGGGCTTGGGGTCACTGAAGACGTTGACAGGAGAGCTAGATGGGGTCTCCCTCTGTCTCCTCTCAGCTTCCCGTTCCAGTCGCCTGCTTGCCTTTAAGATTGCTTTTTTGTCTGTGTACCTGCTGTAGCGCGAAGGATGGTAGCCGGCATCCGCAGGAATATTTGTAAAGTCCAGGTGAAGACAGTGCTGGAAAAGGTTAGCCACCGCTCGGGAGACACCATCCAAACACAGCCAACTTTGAAGGCTATTCTTATACGTTTCCCAACGCGCCTCGGTGAAATTATGAAGACTGTCATTTTTCGTTGATGCCACGTGCATGTGGCACTGCTTTTTTGTCTCTTTAGCACTTTCTTTCGAACCTACGTTGGCCTCTTCATCGCTGCTGCTCACACTCGACGCCATCGTTCACTCGGGGCTCCCTACTTCCGTGTTTACGAAAAGCTGAAATGTTATTGGCTAGAGTTGGTCTCAACGTCACAACCGTGCCACCACTAGTAAATATGCGCTCCGGAAAGTAGTGCGGCATAAAAAGCGTCATCCTACGCTTTTGAAGGTGATCGGCTGGTTGAGTGGGGGGAGGGGAGAATGGCTGTTCACACCTATATGACAACCAGTATAGGCCAGACACCCTCTGCTGATCCACCTCCAGCATCGGTCTGGAGTTCTTGTGTTCCGGTTGTGTGCAGACTCTTGCAGACATCTGACGTCTTTCAGCTATGGCTGTCTTCACATCCTCCTGCTATACCTGCTCTTCCCTCCCCCAGCTGAAAACCCCTCCTGTTCTACTTGAAGAGGGTTTTTATCGGGAGTGACCCACAGATTGAAAACAATCTTAGAGTCTTCACAGAAATGAATGTAGTCTTTAATGCAGCTGGTAAGACTGTTGGCAGAGTTAACGTCAGTTTTAATTCCTCTTTAATTCAGAATAAAAATTAAAAAGAAAAGCAGGAAGTGGAGTTGGTTTTCTTCTGATAGACGTAATTCTGCCACTTCTGCTCTCTGTCCAATCAGAACCCTCCATCACCAGATCTTAAAGAGGAATTAAATGAATGTTTTCCATGTGAACCCCAGTTTAGAATGACTGTAAACACACAGGGGAATTCTTTAATTTCTGATTAAAAACATGTCGCCATGGCCAATGTGTCCTGACAGAAAACATCCCACTGAGTTTCAGAACAGTCTGTTGATGTCTGTGTTGTCATTTAACGTGCGTGCATGCACACAGTAACGTTACCGTTACTGTGTGCATGCAACACTGCAGATTGAAGAGGTGTGTGTGCAGAGATGATTTTTAAATGCTATAAAAATGAAGACGTCGCTGCGACTTGAAGAATGTGAACATTATGTCTACATGTTGTATTTGTACATGTTGGTCTGCATATAAATTGTGTTCAGTGGGTACGGAAAGTATTCAGACCTCTTGAAATTTCTGTCGGTCATTGCAGCCATTTGCCAAAATCAAAAAAGTTACTTCTGTTTCTCTTTAATGTACACTCAGCACCCCATCTTGACAGAAAAAAAAAACAAATGTAGAAATTTTTGCAAATTTATGGAAAGAAAAACTAACATCACATGGTCATATTGAGCTCACATGCTGTCCATTTCTTCTGATCCTCCTTGACATGTTTCTGCCTCTTTATTGGAGTCCAGCTGTGTTTAATGAAACTGATTGGACTTGATTAGGAAAGGCCCACACCTGTCTATATGAAGCTCACAGTATGTCGGAGCAAATGAGAATCATGAGGTGGAAGGAACTGCCCACGGAGCTCAGAGACAGAATTGTGGCAAGGCACCGATCTGGCCAAGGTTGCAGAAGAATTTCTGCAGCACTCAAGGTTCCTGAGAGCACAGTGGCCTCCATAATCCTCAAACGGAAGAAGTCTGGGACGACCACAACTCTTCCTAGACCTGGCCGTCCAGCTAAACTGAGCAATCGTGGGAGAAGAGCCTTGGTGAGAGAGAGAAAGAAGAACCCAAAGATCACTGTGGCCGAGCTCCAGAGATGCAGTAGGGAGATGAGAGAAAGTTCCTCAAAGTCAACTATCGCTGCAGCTCTCCCCCAGCCGGGGCTTTATGGCAGAGTGGCCCGACGGAAGCCTCTCCTCAGTGCAAGACACATGGAAGCCTGCATAGAGTTTGCCAAAAACCACAAGAAGAACTCCCAGACTGAGAAATGATTCTCTGGTCTGATGAGACCAAGATTGAACTCTTTGGTGTCATTTCTAAGCGGCGTGTGTGGAGAGAACCAGGCACTGCTCATCATCTGCCCAGTACAGTCCCTACAGTGAAGCATGGTGGCGGCAGCATCATGTTGTGGGTGTTTGTCAGCTGCAGGGAGAGGACGACTGGTCACCATTGAAGGAAAGATGAATTCGGGCAAGTACAGAGATATCCATCCATCCATCTTCAGCCGCTTATCCGGGGCCGGGTCGCGGGGGCAGCAGTCTCAGCAGGGATGCCCAGACTTCCCTGTCCCCAGACACTTCCTCCAGCTCTTCCGGGAGGATCCCAAGGCGTTCCCAGGCCAGCCGAGAGACATAGTCTCTCCAGCGTGTCCTGGGTCTTCCCCGGGGTCTCCTCCCGGTGGGACATGCCCGGAAAACCTCCCCAGGGAGGCGTCCAGGAGGCATCCTGAACAGATGCCCGAGCCACCTCAGCTGGCCCCTCTCGATGTGGAGGAGAAGCGGCTCTACTCTGAGCTCCTCCCTGGTGACTGAGCTCCTCACCCTATCTCTAAGGGAGCGCCCAGCCACCCTACGGAGGAAGCTCATTTCGGCCGCTTGTATCCGGGATCTTGTCCTTTCGGTCATGACCCAAAGTTCATGACCATAGGTGAGGGTGGGAACGTAGATTGACCGGTAAATCGAGAGCTTCGCCTTTCGGCTCAGCTCCCTCTTCACCACAACGGACCGATACAACGACTGCATCACTGCAGACACTGCACCGATCCGCCTGTCAATCTCACGCTCCATCCGTCCCCCACTCGTGAACAAGACCCCAAGATACTTAAACTCCTCCACCTGGGCTAGGGTCTCTCCACCTACCTGGAGAGGGCAAGCCACCTTGTTCCGGTCGAGGACCATGGCCTCGGATTTGGAGGTGCTGATCCTCATTCCTGTCGCTTCACACTCGGCTGCGAACCGCCCCAGTGCATGCTGTAGGTCCTGGTTCGATGAAGCCAACAGGACAACATCATCTGCAAAAAGCAGAGATGAAATCCTGTGGTCCCCGAACCGGACCCCCTCCGACCCCTGGCTGCACCTAGAAATTCTGTCCATAAAAATGATGAACAAAACCGGTGACAAAGGGCAGCCCTGCCGGAGTCCAACATGCACCGGGAACAGGTCCGACTTACTGCCGGCAATGCGGACCAGACTCCTACTCCGGTCATACAAAGACCGGACGGCCCTTAACAAGGGGCCCCGGACTCCGTATTCCCGGAGCACCCCCCACAAGACACCACGAGGGACGCGGTCGAATGCCTTCTCCAAATCCACAAAACACATGTGGACTGGTTGGGCAAACTCCCACGAACCCTCGAGCACCCTATGGAGGGTATAGAGCTGGTCCACTGTTCCACGACCAGGACGAAAACCGCATTGTTCCTCCTGAATCCGAGGTTCGACTAACGGTCGGATCCTCCTCTCCAGTACCCTGGAATAGACTTTCCCGGGGAGGCTGAGGAGTGTGATCCCCCTATAGTTGGAGCACACCCTCCGGTCCCCCTTTTTAAACAGGGGGACCACCACCCCGGTCTGCCAATCCAGAGGCACCGTCCCCGACCGCCACGCGATGTTGCAGAGACGTGTCAACCAAGACAGTCCCTGCACATCCAGAGACTTGAGGTACTCAGGGCGAATCTCATCCACCCCCGGTGCCTTGCCACCGAGGAGCTTACCAACCACCTCGGTGACTTCAGCTTGGGTGATGGACGAGTCCACCTCTGAGACCTCAGCCTCTGCTTCCTCCACGGAAGACGTGGCGACGGGATTGAGGAGGTCCTCGAAGTATTCCTTCCACCGTCCTGTGATATCCCCAGTTGAGGTCAGCAACTCCCCACCTTCACTGTAAACAGTGTTGGCGGAGACCTGCTTTCCCCTCCTGAGGCGCCGGACGGTTTGCCAGAATTTCTTCGAGGCTGACCGATAGTCCTCCTCCATGGCCTCCCCGAACTCCTCCCAGACCCGAGTTTTTGCCTCCACAACTGCTCGGGCTGCAGTTCGCTTGGCCTGCCGGTACCCGTCAGCTGCTTCGGGAGTCCCATGAGCCAGCAAGGCTCGATAGGACTCCTTCTTCAGCTTGACGGCAGCCCTTACTTCCGGTGTCCACCACCGGGTTCGGGGGTTGCCGCCACGACAGGCACCGGAGACCTTACGACCACAGCTCCGAGCAGCTGCTTCGACAATGGAGGTGGAGAACATGGTCCACTCGGACTCAATGTCTCCAACCTCCCTCGGGACATGAGAGAAGCTCTCCCGGAGGTGGGAGTTGAAAACCCTGCTGACAGAGGGTTCCACCAGACATTCCCAACAGACCCTCACAATACGTTTGGGTCTGCCAAGTCTGTCCGGTTTTCTCCTCCGCCAGCGAATCCAACTCACCACCAGGTGGTGATCGGTCGACAGCTCTGCTCCTCTCTTCGCCCGAGTGTCCAAAACACGCGGCCGAAGGTCAGATGACACGACAACAAAGTCGATCATCGACCTCCGCCCGAGGGTGTCCTGGTGCCAAGTGCACTTATGGACACCCCTGTGCTCGAACATGGTGTTCGTTATGGACAAACTGTGACTAGCACAGAAGTCCAATAACAGAACACCACTCGGGTTCAGATCAGAGAGGCCATGCGATCCAATCACCCCCTTCCAGGTCTCACTGTCGCTGCCCACGTGGGCATTGAAGTCCCCCAGTAGAACAATGGAGTCTCCAGTCGGAGCACTGTCCAGCACCCCTCCCAGGGACTCCAAGAAGGCCGGGTACTCTGCACTGCTGTTCGGCCCATAAGCTGAAACAACAGTGAGGCACCTATCCCCGACCCGAAGGCGCAGGGATGCGACCCTCTCGTTCACTGGGGTGAACTCCAACACATGGCGGCTGAGCTGCGGGGCTATAAGCAAACCCACACCAGCCCGCCGCCTCTCACCGCGGGCAACGCCAGAGAAGTGGAGAGTCCAGCCCTTCTCGAGAGGTTGGGTTCCAGAGCCCAGGCTATGTGTGGAGGTGAGCCCGACTATATCTAGCCGGTATCTCTCAACCTCCCTTACAAGCTCGGGCTCCTTCCCCCCCAACGAGGTGACATTCCATGTCCCTAGAGCTAGTCTCTGTGTCTGAGGATCAGGTCGCCGGGCACCCTGCCATCGGCTGCCACCCAATCCACATTGCACCCAGCCCCTACGATTCCCTCGGCGGGTGGTGGGTCCACCGGAGGGTCGGCCCACGTCGCCCCTTCGGGCTGAGCCCGGCCGGGCCCCGTGGGCAAAGGCCCGGCCACCAGGCGCTCGCTTGCGAGCCCCAACCCCAGGCCTGGCTCCAGGGTGGGGCCCCGGCTGCGCCATACCGGGCGACGTCACGGGCCTCGATTGTAATATATTCATAAGGGCTATTGACCTGCCCTTGGTCTGGCCCATCACCCAGGACCTGTTTGTCATGGGAGACCCTGCCAGGGGCATAAAGCCCCGGACAACATAGCTCCTGGGATCACGTGGGCACTCAAACTCCCCCACCACTTTAAGGTGGCAGGTCAGGGGGGGAGTAGTTCGTCGTGGATGTTTTGGCGCATCGCGGGACCCTCAGCCAGTCCGAGCGCTTCGAGCTGGGACACAACTGCTCCTCCAGCTCGGAGAAAGTGGATCTTCTGCTCAAGATCCTGCTGAGCAAGGACAGGGACCATTTCGCGGAGTTCTGCACGGCTCTGGAGACGACGCACCCTCACCTGCACTCCGTGCTGCTCAATGGCATCGGACCAGTGGATCATACAACCGGGTCCACTTACAGCGTCTTGTCCACCATGCCATCTGACTCGGAAAGCAGCAGCTCCCTCAGCAGCTTAGGTACTCCCGGTCAAGCCTCCTCCCCGCCGCCCGCTCACATGGAGAGCCATCAGGTGAACGAGAAGATGGAGACCGTCCTGTTCCAGCTGCGGCATGTGACGCGCGAAAGGGACGAGCTGCGCAAACGCCTTGCGCTCTCCTCACCTGGAACGACTTTCGATGACTGCAGACCAAACTCAAAAGCGGGTCACGACTATGAGCGTTTAAAGCTGCAGTGCATGAAGGCAATGGCGGACCTGCAATCCCTGCAGAACCAGCACAGCACCACCCTGAAGAGGTGCGAGGAGGCTGTGAAGAAAGCAGACTTCTACCATACGCTACACAGCCGTCTGGCAAGCGAGCACACCCAGCTGAAGGACGAGCTGGAGGCAGTGAGACAGGACAACATTCAGCTGGTCCGGGAGCACAACCACGTGAAGCAAGCCTGCGAGGAGCTCCGGAGGCTGCGTGAGGACGACCAGAGGGAGGTGGCTGATATGAGGATGCTGCACCAGCAGGTACCGGTGATGAGAGAAGGATCTCCTGATGTCCTGAACAAGCTGTATGACACAGCCGTGGACAAGCTGGACGCCATGAAGGTCGACTACGAGGCCCTGAGGAAGCGCTTCAATGAGAAGTACAGAGATATCCTGGAGGAAAACCTCTTCCAGCGTGCCCAGGAACTCAGACAGGGCCGAAGGCCGATCTCTGGGGAGATCTCAAAATGGCTGCCCACCAACGTTCACCATCCGACCTGACGGAACGGCAGAGGATCCCCAAATCCAGGCGTGAAAACTTGTTGCATCATTCCCAAGACTCATGGCTGTACCAGCTGAAAAGTGTGCCTCTACTCAGTACTCGGTACTGAGCACAGGGTCGGAGTACTTATGACCAAATGATATTTCAGTTTTTCTTTTAATAGATTTGCAAAAATTTCTACATTTCTGTTTTTCTGTGTCAAGATGGGGTGCTGACTGTACATTAATGAGAAATAAAATTAACTTTTTTGATTTGGGCAAATGGCTGCAATGACAGAGTGACGAACTACAAGGGGTGTGAAAACTCTCCGTATCCACTGTATATATGTGGTCAAACATCATGGGTCGACGAAGATGAGAATTATTTTGTCTTCCCTTAGAATAAATGTATTGTCATATTTTGAATAATGTCCTTTCTGATGGTACAGTCATATTTATTTGTAAATACTTCTGTTGGTTCTGCCAAACACCTATTGGTGCGCTATTATTGACTCACTGAGATGTCTGCTGGTTCACTATTTCATACATGTCTGAAATAAAATGGAAATGATGAACTCAACAACTCAGTTGCTGTGACAGTTCATCTTTTCAAATTGTGCACTTTCAGCATTTTAATGGCAGAATTCTGCCAATAGGTCAAGGTTCAGCTGCAGGTGGTATCTGATATCACTCACTCGTTTTGGAAAACACATCTAGGTGAAGGAAATTTCCTGATCTACTGCTCCTGCTGTCACATGACTTAAAGATTATTGGCTCTAAAAAAAAAAAAAAGGACAGAGAAAACATCAAGAACTCGGAGGAGCTGCATTTATCCAGGAACACAAGCAGCAACCCGCAGAGCCAGGAGTCTGCAACCTTTACTGAGAAAAAAAAAAAAAACACCGTTTCCACCCAATACAATCCTCCTGGAGCCAAAAAACACATTGAATCGCCGAAGACCAAACAGAATATAAAGTTATTTTTGTAGTTTTGATAAACCAGCATTGATGGCGTTACATGACCAGAACTCATTTTTGGCAGTTTCAGCTTTTGTTGCCGTTT
The DNA here is from genome assembly GCF_902148845.1 of Salarias fasciatus. NCBI lineage: Eukaryota > Metazoa > Chordata > Actinopteri > Blenniiformes > Blenniidae > Salarias > Salarias fasciatus. The sequence continues at coordinate 2,208,993 of NC_043762.1, forward strand.
TTAGTGGTTTTAACTATTTCAGCCATTTTAACTGATTCAGCTAGTTTATTCATTTTGACTTTTGACCTTTTTTGTCATCATGGATTTCATTTCAGCTGTTACAAACTGCTAAGAATGGAACAAAAACGGCTAAAACATTTAGGCAACTTTTGTGAGCCAGTTGATCCCTCTTCTTTTTCCAGGTTTCTCGCAGTTCGTCACCTCATTTTGAATTATCTCAGCCAGGACAGTCTGATAAGCTATGGATGGAAAAAAGATAATGGGATGAAAATTGTTCTCCATAATTTTCGGGAAGCTTCAGAGCACTGGGTCAGATGGCGAAAAGAGCAGAGGCAGGGGTGGACAAGCAGACATATGAGCAGGATTTCAGTTTCAAAGCTGTCTGGTTTTAAAGTCTTTATGTAAGACATGTACTGAAATGTTTCCATAAACACAGAAATGCCTTCAACAGTATTTCAGCTTTATTTCTTTAAATGCCATTTATGAAAAAGACTTGGAACCTCATGACCAGCCCATAAACTTCACTGTAGAAACGTCAGTATTTCTGAAGAAGAAATGCATAAATTGTTCAGATTGAACACCAGCAGCGTTAAATCATGTGTTCACAAACTCAGCCTCATCATTTGCTTTCGCGGCGTCACTGATGTTCAGACACTGTGTGCCTCCCAGTGGACTCCATCAAAAGGGTTCAGATCGTGTCGTCCTTCTGAACCTTTTGATTTTCCGAGTGATTCCGCGGACGGCATGTTTGACCACACACAGATGTGTATTAGTGAGCTGCTGCTTTGTGTCTTGCGTCCAGAGAAAGTAGCGAGCTTCAGCCCGTCTCGCAGTACTGCAGGGGGACGTGAAGACCGACCACCGGGCCCACCACACTGAGCCACGACAGCACGTAGTTCACTGGCCTGCACACACACACACACACACACAATACACGGTTTGATTTCCAAACAGTCCAAAAGAAACATCTTTCTCTGCATTTTCAGTGTCTTCTTGTAATTTTGCCAACCGTTTGAAATAATGCTGAAAACTTTAAACAGTGAGGAAAATGAATGACAGAGAAATGGGTGGTAAAATTACTAAATGTCTGAGAAAAACACTTTGATTTGACTGAGTGGGATTTTATGGAGGCGTCTTTAAACTGAGAGCTTCACGTGACGCAGCAGCTTCATCCTGAGTCCCTTCAGTCGTACCTGTTCTGGTCCACAGCCGCCTGCAGCAGAGGCTTCATGAACTCCTCCGTCTTACACGGGTGGAGCATGAAGAAGGGCTGACCCAGCAGGGGGTGTTCCTGAGAGACACACACACACACACACACACACACACACACACACACACACGCACACACACGAATCAAGACGACAGCGGAGCTCTGAGCAGCATGACGACGGTGGAGAACCGAGCTGGTACCTGCTGGGTGATGGTATCTAGAGGACTTTCTTGGAGACGGAGCCTGAAGTTGGGATGGACGGAGCTCCATACCTCCTCTAACGACAGGCTCCTCCCCTCTGACACAAACAGAAACAGGGCTTACACACTCAGGCAGTCTCTGTGGAACATTTTGTCCTCAAAATGGACAAAAAAACATTTTCTCACTGAACGATGATCCATTTTTGGAGCAGTTAAGGCCTTTCAGTGATGTGTTAACACACCTGGAATCATCACCCTCCCTCTCAAATGTTCTTTTTCCTACGCTGGTTTGAGTCCAAACATGAACATTTCACACCTGCTGTTGGTGAAGCTGTAGAAAGCGCTCGGTGACCGTCGGGCGCCACTCACCCAGAGTGAAGGCTCTGAAGTACAGCACAGGAGTGTTGTAGCTGCAGGAATACAGGACGTGGTACTCGTACTGCAGCGCCTGGCGGCTGCTCTCGAGCACAGTGCACGCCCCGTCATCTTCATCATCGTCATCCTCGGAGTGTCCTCTGATGCCTTCAGGAGCAGCGGCGCTCTGCAGGAAACAGAGTGACCACAACATCCAGGGGACCTCAGTGGACCAGGATCTTCTCAGAACAGGCCCCGGTGAACATGTACTGATGTAATGACATAATCTACAATAAATGAACGCTGAAATGTTTTTCTTTGACGTTTGGATTTGTTCTTGTAACAGTGTTTTGTTGTTTTTTTTCCTTTTGCTGTCGTGACAGTTCAGATTTTCGAGTGTCTGCAGATCCCATCAGCAGTGTTTTTTTTATTTTCAGCGTTTGTGGTTCTCACTTCTTCCCTGTGACATACAAAGATGAGATAACGAAGTAATTAACTGAAAATCCATTTTCAACGTTATGTTGTATTTTGAAAATGATCACCGATAGATTCACTGTGCTCTTTGTGGGACAACTTCCTGTCTGGCTCTGCACAACTTTTCGCATCCTTCTAGAGTAATCAGCTCTATCTGTGGAGCAGATCACTGAGCTGCTGCTACAGTGCACCTGCTGTGTTTGAGAGCGCCGCTGCATGTTTTCCAGATTGTTCTCTGGCTCATCCGTTTGGCCAGATTTATTGACAGAACATGCATTCAGAGTGCAGAGTAGTCTAATTCATTGCAGTTCAGAGATAAATTAGCTCGACTGACCAACTCCTGATGTTCAGTGATATGCAGTTTGGTGTGAATGATGTCTCACCTGCTCTCTTTGCTGTTCCTCAGCTGTTGGTGTAGCGTGCAGCTCTGAGTCGGATCGGAGAACAGTCTTCTTCAGGTAGCCCTCCTCTGACCCCTGAATCCAGATCACACACGGGCGTTAATCACCCTCCCGGTCTGCAGCAGGAGCGAGAACAGTTTCCCTCACTTGAACCACATTCCAGCTCCAGCCGTCTCTCAGCTGATCGGAACGCTGGAGGAGCAGACGACAGCAGAGACGAAACCTCTCCTCATCCAGCGCAAAACAGCTCATCTCTGCAAGAGAACGTGGATGTGTCAGGAAGCGGCTGGCAACAAGCACATCTAAGGCTGTTTGCACGTGTGGCAGGTGTGTTTTCATCAAGACAAACTACAGAGCGACTGTGCAAAGTTAATTTTGAAGATGCCTTTTTTCTAAACTACACTGACGTAGTCTGGGAATGTAAAAACTGAGACTGAATGGCTCCACACTAACAGTAGCTTGACTCAGTATTAATTCTAAATGCCAAGTTTAGGACTGATATTGGTTCATAAAATAACTACATGATGGAATCTCCTCACTTATGGATACAAGTAGTTGGGAATTGGCATAATCGTGCTTCAAACATGGTGTTGCAGTACAGTGGCTAACGGCCAGTTTCCCAGCAACAGATGACATTTAGCCCAAATCACAAATATCTACAACACGTGTTGAGAGGAATCCTCCGAACAGCCCCATATGTCTGCCTGCTGCTGTGAAATGTTGAAACATTACACGCATCTCAATCAAGGCATGCAAAACAAAGAAACAAATGATGGAGAAACATATTTGCCCTGTCGTACTTATGACAAGGAAAATGTGTTTCTCCATCATTCTTGTACATGTCTCCCTGCTGCAACACCAGGATCCTTTATTGGGCGTTCTTATGAGCTTATTGATGAAATAATTATTAAAATCAGATTTTTTGAAGTAGGAAGCCATCTAAAACACTCGGGAGCATGGTAATAGACCACTGCAGTAGATTATCTTTAGACAGTGAAAAGCAGATGCTAAAGGGGCCAAGCGGTTTTTATTAGACAGATCCAGACTGTCTCAAATCGACCGTGATTATTAAAAGTTTTCAGTGACAGCTGGTTTGCTCGGACGTCTTTAACGTGCTTTACTGCTCCTGGCCGCAAAGGACGCTTCTGTTTTTTAATCTGCATCAAGAAAGACGATGGTGAACAAAATGTCTCAGTAAAAGACGGTGTTGGTCAGCGACAGGAGCGGAAGCCGTAGCAGCATTAAAGCACCTCGCTTCAAACACGTTTCACGGAGTTCCGTGTTCTACTGCCAGCACTAACAGGGCCTTCAGGGAATGCACGACTTAAGAATGACTACCACAGAAACGGTTTGTTAATGTGCTGCTTTTCTTACTGATATTCCAGAGGATGTTTGGTTTCACGTGACATTTCCGAGTTTACTTCCGGAAACAAGGAAGTTGCGTCACACTACTTCCGGTAGTTCGTCCAATCAATACAATAAAACGTCTTGAGTCACAGCGAGTAATAAAAAAGACCAAGATGCAATATATGATCACTTTGAAAGTACTTGATTTGTTATTCCTAGCTACTTAAAGTATGATTTCTACAGCAGTAAAATGGATATAGTTGTTAAATACACAAGTTCAACATATTTACTTGAATAGCAGAGGGGGTAAAGTGGTGGGGAGGACGCGCACGCACACGTACACACATGTCATAAAGACTGAAATGAAAAACTGATGAAAAAGGATTATATATTCATAGATAAATGCAAATCTATCTGCAGGTGGAACGTTGGTCTGCGTGCCACAGCTTCCGGGGATACCAGATTTCCCTGACACCTGCTTGTGTCACACTGAAAGCATTCCGTGTTGGTGACGATCCGTCACTGACTGATCTCGGTGATCTGTGCTCCTCCACCAGAAGACCTCCGGCCGTGGGAGCTCCGAGGGGACACAAATACAGACGATACAGAGCCGCGGGAGCTGCGGAAGGACGGAGACACAGAAGACCTCCAGCTGAAGAGACTGGAAGGACAGACACGGAGGAAATCCAGCCGCGAAAGCTCCTGGAGGACTCAAACGTAGACCTTCAGAGGAAATCCAGCTGTGGGCAGCCTGACGGCAGCAGAGCGCTGTGCTCAGGTAAGACCTCCACAGCGTGTTTTTCGGAGATGTGGACGGTGAGCACGGGGACGTGTCTCTGACGGTCCGCCGTCGCCTCCAGTGCGGGTCATTGGATGTTTGTTACATCACCAGTCACAGCGGAGCAATAACCGGGATTTACTGAAGTCAAGTCGTTCCTGTCATGTGATTCAGGGCAGTCATCGAGGTGGGGTGATTTAGGAATGCGTGCCTCATATTTGAGCCAGTCTTCTTTATAAAGGTCAAACTAACAGTGTCCTTTACGTTATTGCTCGCTGCTGCTGCTCAGCATGTCCTTAGTTGTCGCTGACATCTGTCTGCTGTTGTCAGTCCCTGTCAGGTGTGGACTGATGTAGATGTGGAGGTATAGATACAGAGCACAGCGTACAGGAGAGGTAGGACGTCTCCTCTGGTTCCTGTCAACCATCACTCACTGGAGCATCAGCTCAAGGCTTCTTTATTGAAGACAACTGGTATTATATGGTTGTAATAGTCTGGAGGTAACAATACATGCTCTAATTTCTCAGTGTGACTCTAAATCAGGGTGTAAATCCAGGATTCGAGCTGACACCCCTGCTCTAAACCAACATTCATTACAATTCCAGAATTAAATTAGTTAAAGTATCGTGGTTGATGAAGACGATGTGTATTTGTTGGACTGTTTCTTAATGCAGTGGTTCACGCTCTCACTACACAGCCAGAACATCCAGCTGTCTGTCTGCAGTCTGCATGTTCTCCCTGTGCGTGTTTGATTTTCCTCCAGACATTTCAGTTTCCTCCCCCATTCCAAAAACATGACGTTGATTGGTGACATTGCATTTTCCCAAAGTGTGAATGTGAGCATGTGTGAGTGTGAGCCTGCCCTCGTCCAGCATTGATGATAGATTTGTCCTTTGGAGCTTCTTTCTGAAGTCATTTTTGAGCTATTGCACTATTCATTATTTATTTGAATGGCTTTTCATCCTTAGACACTGTTTTTCACACCTGTTTTATTAGTATGTCTGATATTAAATTCCAATACACACTGGTTTGTTCACTTCCTATAAAGGCTTTGTTCTTCTTTTCCCATGTTCAATGAAAAACTAACTTTTGATTGATTTGTTTTCACATGATTCCATTTACTTTCTTCAAATGTTTGCGGCTTTCTCTGCAGCTCCCCTCTAAGTGAGTCTTCTGTGTTTGTGCAGTGGGGCTGCATGCGGCCGAGGACGCCCTCCATGCAGCGTGCCCCGCCGCTCCGAGGCCGTGGGACCGCCTGATCCACTCCTCTGCTGCTCCGCCTGCATCTTCTGTGAGGATGCCAGACGCTGGGAACCAGTCATGTCTGACGGGAGCAGAGGACACCGTGTCCCTCTTGGTACGATCACTCTGCTTTAGCTTGACGCTGTGCATCTGGGAGGGGATTGAAGCTTCGGCTGTCTTCAGAAGGTATCCCTGCAGTGGAGCAGATTGGGGACATTTCTGTAGCTTTGTGTTCACCTGCCGTGCAGTTCTTCATTGATAATTCCTCATGTCTTTACAATCTTCCCAAATAAACAGGTTGGGAATCAACGTCACCGTAACATGAAATAATGTTTGATCTCATTTAGACCTGACCAGTAAAAACTAGCATTATAATATGTAAAAAAATGACTAGTTTTATTTTATTTTTATCACAAAAATGCAAATAAGTAATGATAATGAATATGTTGAGACTGAAAGCAGTTTTCACTAAATGGATATATTTAGTGGATGAACTGCCTCGGTGCTCTGGTCTCTGGGATTCTGCAGCATTTAGATAGAAGATGTTGCTTCTGCTGTCATACAATATGCTGTTTGTTTGTGAAGTGCGACCCCCAGTGGACAAACCAAGAACACAACGGTTACCACCTTCATCATCTTCACTCTGTTTTGGACTTCATGCCATGTGTGTGTCTTTTTGCCCTCTCTGGTCCACAGGTGTGTTTGTTTCACGCGTGGGAGGACTGGGCGGGGCTCGGTCATACGGAGGACTACCTCAGCGTTCTGGAGTACCTGCTGTGGGTCTTCACCCCGCTCGCCATCGTCTTCATCTTGCCCTTCCTCATTGTCATCCTCCTCTACCTCTCCATCCTCTTCCTGCATGTCTACAAGGTAAACACTCTTTTCACAGACGGAGAAGCTCCATCCAAAGGGGATTCTTGTGCTTTAGAAATGTGATAATTTGACAAATCCTGGACTGTGAATGTTCTACTTAGTTTTATTTTTGCCCTCTCTCTTAAACGAATTAATCTAAAAACGTTGATATTGTGGGATCAGATCACATTTTTTGACCAGCTGAAGCAGCAGTGACGGCCTGCCGGGGTTTTCAGTCAGTGTTCTGACTGGTCCTGTTTGTTTGGATCAGAGGAAGAATCAGCTGAGGGAAGCTTACAGCAACAACCTGTGGGACGGAGCCAGGAAGACTCTGGCGACGCTGTGGGACGGACACGGCGCCATATGGCACGGTGAGGCCTCGGTCAGGTTCGATCTGGCTGCATTGAAGCGTCACGGTGGTCTGATCGTCGTGTCTCGTCATGTGACTGACCCCGGGGGGCCGGACCAGGCTACGAGATCCACGGGATGGAGAAGATCCCGGACAAAGGACCGGCTCTGATAGTTTACTATCACGGCGCCATTCCCATCGACTACTACTACTTCCTGGCCAACGTGATCATCCAGAAAGGACGGACCTGCCACTCTGTGGCCGACCACTTCCTCTTTAAGATCCCCGGTACTGTGTGTCACACACACACGCGCACACACACACACACACTACCTGTCTTTGTGCACTGTAGAGTTTCAGCATCTGCTGGTTATAAAACCTGATCTGATTCTCACTTCTTCAAGCACAAATTATTTATGTTTCCAGTCTGACTGGAAATATTTGAGAAGTCTAACGAATCCGTTTGGATGTTTGACTCATTGCGCTCTGGTGTGGGCTGCTGCCCTCGTCCTCCCTCAGGCTTTAAGCTGCTGCTGGAGGTGTTCAGTGTGATCCACGGCCCTCAGGAGGAGTGTGTGCGCGCCCTGAAGAACGGCCACCTGCTGGGGATTTCTCCCGGAGGAGTGCGGGAAGCCCTGTTCAGCGATGAAACCTACCCTCTCCTCTGGGGCAAACGCAAAGGGTTTGCTCAGGTTGCCATTGACTCTCGAGTGGTGCGTCGCTTTAGCTTCTCTCACTCCCAAATGTAGAAATGTATGATGATCATGCCAATATGAGGATCCGCCCAGCAAAAGAAAGAAAAAAAAAGAATTCAGTGCTGTGTCCCACGTCAAAGACCAGAGAATCCTCTGAAACACCAAGCAAATGGTCTGAAGGAGTGTTAGCCTCACGGCCATGCTGCCAGGCTGAGTTGGTTAAAAACATGCAGTTTTCTCTGAATTTTTCACCAGAAAGTTTCATTAAATTGGCTTTATGTTGAGATCGGAGTCACTTTCAGTCGAAACTGTTTGTTTCTGAGAAAATTCACCCTGCCCCACCACAAAGAAACACTTTCAGGTTAAACTTATGGCATGGTTTACCAATCCAGTCCAGCCAACATGAAACTGGCCTGTTTGTGGAACCTGAACTGATGTATATCTAATCGATAGTGAAAAGTCAGAGAATCTCATTTTTCATACATACCCTCTGTTGAGTGTCTGTATGATTGAGGCTGATCTGCTGCAGCCACTAATCCAGATTGATTCCTTTAGGTGTGGAGAATCATTTTTGTGTGAAGCTGAGACGCGCACGCTCATTGTTCTTGCAACCAGAAATTACAAAACATTTCATGTTTTAGTTCATGAAAGAAAGTATTTATTTGTAAATTTCAATACTTAACTGGATTTTTTTAAAATGTAACCTGCTAAAACAACAGCAGCATCAGAATTCAGCTGTGATGTCAGTTTGTCAGTGTTACGGCCTGACTCAGAACCAGTGGTTACGTTTGTTGTCGCCTCAGTTCGACTCCAGACGGACCGTTCCATGTGACTCTGTCCTTCAGCTAAATCCAACCTCCTTCCTTCTTTCCTGGCAGCCAGTAATTCCAATGTTTACCCAGAACGTGCGGGAAGGCTTCAGATCTCTGGGAACTCTCAGTAAGTGAAGGAAGTTTCGTGGCAGACCCGATTCCGCTCGAGCAGAAGCCCTGGTCTGAGCGGCGTCTCGTCTCTCCTGCTGCAGGGTTTTTCCGTTGGGTGTATGAGAGGTTTCGTCTCCCCGCAGCGCCGGTTTATGGTGGATTTCCTGTGAAGTTTCGAACTTTCCTGGGCGACCCCATCCCCTACGACCCCGACGTCACGGCCCCAGAGCTCGCCGAGAAAGTCAGTCTCCCTCTGCTCTCCTCCTCGTCTTCATATACACTGTGGCTGCAGAAACAATCCGCAAGCAGCAAACAGTTCAGCTTGAAGTAATCCACAGAAATGCTCACACAGTTTAGTTTCACGTCTTTCTTCAACAGAAACACAAACTACTGGCAAAATACAACGAATCTCAAAAGAGCTGCTTGAAGTCAACACATCTGATTTCAATCAGTGAAACCAGGAATGGAGAAAATGATTATTCATTATCAGAGATACTGAAAGATCTGATAAACCTGTTGAACAGGAAACGCTTCGTTGATGTTGGCCTCATAAGAAGCTCGTTTGCTCTGCAGGTGCAGCAGGCGGTGCAGTCTCTGATCGACCGGCACCAGCGGGTCCCGGGGAGCATCCTGAGGGCGCTGCTGGAGCGGTTCCGGTCCAGACACCACAAAGCGCCCTGAACCTGCGGCCACAAGAGGACGGCGGGCGGCGGGGCGCCGTGCGCACGTTCGGAGGCTACGTGCACACCATGTTCTTCACCGCTCTCTGAACTCGAGCGACGGCAGCGGCTCTCCTGTTCGCTGCGCTGGTTCGTGTCGTCGTTTCTTTCATTCCAGAAGGAAGCTGATGAAGCTACTGTACGTCTGAACGTTACAGATTCATTCCTGGAAGGATGTTTTCTTTTTCCCAGCGCTCGTGAAGTGTGGAGCAACTGGTTAATCTTCTTATCGGTACGTCTGCGTCAGGAGGTTTTAATGAAGAATATATTGAGTTTATTTTCAGCAGTGCTGTCACCCGTGATGGTTTGCTTTAAACGAGCGTGTGTGTTTGTGTGAGTGTGTGTGTGTGTGTGTGTGGTGTCACGCAGAGGGGCAGCGAGCTCCTTCCTGTCTCCGCACAATTTAAAGGAAATGACGCCCCGGTTCGTGGACCCAGGTTGATGATGAAGGTCACTAGTTACTGCAGATCTCCTGTTACCTCAGTGGAGTCGCTCTTCGCCGTTCTCTTTCTCTTCACACTCGTTCTGGTTACTGTCGTCGCTCTCCTTCTGAAGATGTCCTCAAACCTTGCACACACTGAGCGGTGAGCAGCTACTTTAGAGGAAGACGGGCTGGTTAGTGTTAAACAGTGAGCTCAGTTAGCGGAGCGGAGACGTTATTCCTGGAATCCGGAGCTCAGGACGTCTCAGACACCGCGAGTAGAAACGCAGACAGCAGATCCTGCCAGGCGTAAAACAAGCGAGCACAGAGTGACAGACGCTGCGGTCAGCCCGGCATGGAGGAACGGAAGTGAGATTCTGGTTTGTGTGGGACCATGATGCTGCTCACCACAGAGTACTGATACCTCATGAGTGTGTGTCCTGTGAAGAGCTATTAATCGATGAGTGTTATCGGCAGAGAAGAGCGCCGCACGAAGACGAACTGGAGCGGCTGAAGTTCACATTATGGACCTGAAGCAAGTTTAAACGTGGATCTTTAGAGCTGCCGTGGCTTCTAATCAGTGTATGCAGAGACGTCCTGATCTGATCCGTGGTTATCGACTGTCTTCATATTTCCCTAGTTGGAAGTGAAGCAGTGGTTTTCTGCCCCCTGGGGGGCAACAGCAGGAGGCTGAGCCTCCTCTCAGCAGGAGCAAATGACACTTCTCTTTATTGAGTACAAGAGAGAAGTAGTGGAGGGTGAAGCTGTAAATACTGACCTCTGTCTAAGCTCCGCCTCCCTCTCAGATCCTGTTGCTGATGCCCAGGTCTTCAGGTCCGGCAGCAGGCGGGTACAGTTATGACGGTCCTGGATCATTGTTGAAGACAGATGTTTCACATTAAAAGCATTTAACGATGTTGAGTATTGTGTGTTCAGGATGTTACTGGAGGTTTTGCCAGCGAAGCGTTCGGACCAGCAGGACTGTGAGCTGATCGCCGCTCACTCCGCTCTTTTACTTTGTCAGATTTAAATATTTGTGCCGTTACTGCAGTGAATTCTGTCGCCGTGCTCACAACGTGCATTTCACTTGACCTTTTTCCCTTTTCACATTGTGTTGTTGTGGAAATGCCAAAATGAGTTACTGCAGTGATTCAGGTGGGAGGTGTGGAGCGTGACGTGCGGGAGGACACCAGACAAGCCATCTTTATTCTCAGAGCTCATTTTTACACACCTGAAGATGGAACAGCCTCTTTATCCTCATGTTATCTTTAAATAACTACTGAACTCAGTGGCTTCGGCCCAGAAGGCGGTCCTGGCTGTCCTTTAGGCTTTAAACAGTTCTGTTTATCAACTGGTGTTTTTTTCACCCTCGCTTCCTGAATTGAGATAATTTTCATAAATTGTAAAGGTTCAAACACCAAGCATCAAACCAAACATCTCCCACTTCTTTCTAAATCTGTGTGCTGCTTTAATTCTGACACACTGATCAAATTTCAGCTTTCACAAGATGTGAGAGCCCGTTTTGATCCTGTACTCTCTCCGGAAAGTAAAATATATCGTCTCATCGGGCATTCAGTAAAGCCTCAAAGATTTTTAGTTATTCTTTCAGACTGGGAAGAGTCTTTTTTAGGTTTTACCATGTTGTTTTTTTTTTTTTTTCAATTTAAAAGTATTTATCAAATAAAAAAAATGTCTTGTTTAAAGACATGGAAGCATAAGTGAATCTAAATGTCATTATGAGGCCAGGACATGTTGGTAACTAAAGTTAGTATCGGAGGATCCTTTTGCACGCTGGTTTTTGATGCCATCACATGATTCTGACTCGGAGCAGAGCAGTCAAACCACCAACCTCCACTTTTTATTATTCTCACTAGAATCTCCATCCTCATGGTTCTGTTTCCACATGGAGAAACTCAAATGAAGAGACAGTAAAGAACACCAGAACAGTCTGGACTGAAGCAAAGAGACTGACTGTGTGTGTGTGTGTGTGCGTGTGTGTGTGTGTGTGTGTGTGTGTGCGTGTGTGTGAGAGAGAGAGAGACAGAGAGAAAAAACACTTCAAAGCATGCCGTCTTGTGGTATTTCTGATCTCGGTGTGTGTTGGTTTGGTGCCCTGCATGTGTGTGTGTGTGTGTGTGTGTGTGTCAGTAGCCATTGTGAAGCCATCGTTTCTGGACGTGCAGTGCTCTGTCAGCGGTGTTGTAACTAAACATCTGGAACATTCTGTTACCATTCAGACGTTTAGACTCTTCCTCAGTCAGCGCTTGTTCTTTATTCTCATGAACTACGTGAATCTACAACGTAAACAGTCCGGAAAAGAAAAAGAAAATTGAATATGTGCGAACGTTTGACTGGCAGCATCATGTTGCAGTGTGAATATTCAGATCCAGTGGCACGAGGCTCGTGGCCTCTTGGAAATGTCTGATTTATCTTAATATATTAATATGATGAATTAATCTGCATCAAAGCCCCAGTATCTTTAACTCAGTGACAGTTTTCATGTTTTAAAAGTGATAATTACGGCTTCCTGGTTTGAGTCTGAAATGTTCTATTAACTATTGAAATGGTTAAAATTGTGGAAAATAAACACTAACTTCCAACTTTAGGATGTTTCACTGTCTTAGTTAAAATAAATGAACTTTTCCTGTTTTGTTTTTTTTGTTGTACTTTGGTCACTTTTTGGTTTGATGTAGCTCGGTTCACATTTTTAACTTGTCGTGCAGAAAACAGAACGTTCCTGAGCTTCCCCTCCGCTGTGTATTTCTATCTCTTTGCATGTTAAGTCTGTAAATCCGATGGTTCAAAGCGTCGCTGCCGACTCAGTTTTTTGATCTCTAACGAAGCCTTTGTGAGACTTTCTGTGTAACTGGATGCCTTTTTCCATGTTCATGTTCAGATATCTGACGTGTATTTTTAAAGTATGTCGATATAAGATTAATGTTGCACTTTTAAATATGGAGGCCCACTTTAAACTGTTAATAAATATATTTTATTAAGATGTTTCATGTGCTCTTTTCTTCTTTTTCAGCGTAACAAAGCTTAGTCAGAGCAGCATTTTGTCGTCTCAATTTTCTGCTTTTCAGAGAAACTGAAATAAAAGAATTCCTCATTGATGGCATTTGGGAACCAACGGTTTGAGGAAGACGCAGCGGACACTGACATGCTGACCTGTGGGCTCAGACACCAGCAGAAAACCTATCTGTGAAGGAAAGTCCTTCAGCGTGAGAAATAAACCTCTGGGGTGAATCCTGGACATGTCTGTGCGAATCGTTTCATGAGAACATGAAAAAGACAAAAGGAACAGAAGTGACTCCAGAAAAATTACCACAGTGTACTTTATTAAATGAATTTTGGTAGTTTGTGTTGCATTAGATTCAAATAAAAATTTACAAAAATCCCATATATACAAAAATGTCATTTTGATCATTTTTATCACTCATTTGTTTTTACAATAAAATGTTCTTTTTCCCACTGAACGCCTTTTTAGCACTTCAGACTTCCATGACACAATGCAATTTACTGAAAAGACCAATATATATTTTTTTTGTCTTAAACATTTGTATCATTATTTTTTTAATACACCACATACACCACATTTATCTTTTTTTTCTCTGTAGTATATTGTCATAGTTACAGCCATAGCGGTGGCATCAAACCTCTAAAGACACCCTTCACAGTCAGAACTTAAAAAGAGAGGAATGTTCTTTTTTCCACATGTACACTTTGCATACATTTATTTACAGAGAAGCGTTTGAGTCGATCAGTTCACTGTCTGGTGCTCCAGGCTGGGAGCGGCTCTCAGCTTTCACCTGCTCATTGACTGTGCTTGTTCTAAGGCTGGACGATCCCCTTCTGGAGCCGCTGCCCCGTCTGGTCCTGACCGCTCTGGAAGCTATTCCTCCAGGAGAGCCGGCAGTCAGCCTGCCGAGTCTCGCATTCCAACAGGAGAGGTTCAAACCAGTCAGAACAGACTCGTCTGCAGCGATGTGCTTCCGTGTCACTCTGTCTGCGGCTTTCCCACGACACAGGTGAGCTTCAGTTTTCCTCTCAGAGTCCCAAGTAGCCAATTTAGAGAAAGAAACAAACAGATTTTTGGTTTCTCTTTCATTGAAGTTTCATGTGTGCTTCTGTCGTTTTATTTTCAGACACTCGGACCTCGTGTTTCTCGGCATTCTTGGAGTATTCAGCTCTGTTCACTGTCAGAGCTTAAGTTGAACAAACACAATTCTGATTTAACGCAAATATTCTAAGCCGATTGAAACCAAACGTGTCAAAAACAGTTGTGAGATTTTCTGCTGTTATGTTGACTAAAGTCAGCAAATTAACAACATTTGCAGAATAAAGACTCTCAACATGATGGAGTCACGTAAATAAACATCAGCTAAAAACATCTGAGGCTTTTAATGTGAAGGAGCCATTCCACACCGCCAGCCAGTGTGCAACAGAGTACATGACCTCTGACCCCCAGAAGTTAAAATACTTCTCAACAATCCACATCCACAAGGATGGACTGCTGAGAAAACCCAGAGAGTGACGGGAGAATGAAGATCTGGCTCTGAGATCCAGACGCAGTTACTGTTACTGAATGTACTTAATCAGAACGAGCCTGAAAAGATCAAACCGAGCTTTCAGCTTGTTCATTTTTTAGAATTCTCTCTCAGTTACTACTAATTTTGTAAAAGAAAAACCTGGAACTTGCTCAGTTACCTGAATTTTCATTAAAAAAAGGACAGAAAAGTGTCTATTTGAAACATAAGGAGGAAGTTTAGATTTGATCGAACATGTTGATGAAGCTTTAAACCTGCAGGACTGTTGACTTCTCCCCTTGAGCTGTTCTGTTATAACATTAAAACAAGGAATGAGCCAATTTTGAGAATCTGTTTTCAAACGAAGAGAGGAAAATCAAGAGGTGAACGCACTGATTCCTGATCAGTCAGTTCAAGTAATCTGTTTTCCTCATTCTGTCTAACATCCATCAACCTGAAACCCAAATGGACTGAAACGGCTAATGAGGCAAGTCTGATCCGCTTCAAATGTGACTGAAAAAGAAGTTACTGAGTCACTGACAGATCAGCTGATCGACTCAGGGTCGGAACGTCCACCGCACTGGTCCTTGAACGTCTCATCACAAGCATAGTAACTGCATCTGACAGGTCAGGTTATTGAAACACACACACACACACACACACACACACACACACACACACACACACACACACACACACACGTTTTCAGTACAGCCTCAAACAGAGATCCTGCAGATGGGACTGAAAGAAAGATGAAAATAGAAGAATCTGTTCTCTTTAAGGCAAACGAAACACAAAAAGCAGCGAGTGGCGAGCGGACGGAGGGAAGTTCGTTCCTCTTCTCTGATGTGCTTCCTGCAGTGAGCAGAACGCCGGCCACCATTCAGAGGGCAGCGGACTGAAGTCCGTCTGGATAATCAGTTCAGGACTTTTTTTATTCTGAAAGCTTTTTTCCTGTTTGTTTTATTTGTTGTTTAGCAGCAAGAGCAGTTTAATCACCGTTTTATACCAAGAAACCATAAACTTTCCCTTCAACTCTCATTATCTCAATAAAAATACTCATTTATGGTTTAAATCCGTGAATTTCATTCATGGATACGTTTGTTTCTCATTCTTTACAGCTTTTTAAAGTAGGATAAAATCATTTATAGACTTTAAATATATCATTATTAACATTATTATCAATCATTATTGAAATGTAATACTGATCCAGATCACATATATTTCAGAGGCTAGAAGGGAAATCAAAAGCAATGTGAATTTTGTATTTTAAGGCTTTAGTCTCAGCAAAACCAGCAGAGACTGTGCGATTATAAGATTTATCTTTTTTTTTTCTTCTAAAATTCCCAAATGTTAAGTCAGGTATTCATTGTTTAACTTTTTATCTGTGAGAGAATGAGGAAATAAACCTAAAAAAGGGCCAAACCAATTTTAGAATTATAGACAAGAACTCTTTAAAAAGCTTATGAGATGCTTTTAATTTGAAATACCTAATAGGTGTATTCTGCATTAGAAAAAAAAACTCTTAATTGGCATTTCGGCCCATGCTTGCTGTGAACATGTTTCTTCTCAGACTTGTCCTGCTGCTGTCACCTTCTCTGACCTTCGTTCGGCTCGTTGTCTAAATCTGGTGTTTTGTGTGAAAAGAGGCGAGCTGCTGAGTGGTGGACGGACGGCTTCATGCTCATGAGAGACACTGAGGTAGCTTCATGTTCGGATGTTCAGTACACGAGAGTGAACTGTGTTTACCAGCGTGTGTTCAGTGTGTGTGTGTGTGTGTGTGTGTGTGTGTGTGTGTGTGTGTGTGTTAGTTTGTGAGATGGAGATGAGTCAACCTGGGTTCAAAGAGACACTGAAATGAATAATAATCTCCAGTTGTTCCATGTTTCTGGGTGTGCAGATCTGGGCTCAGGGAAGAGCTTTAACATGTTACCGGTTTTCAAAGCTCATTTAAAACCTGCATGTTCAGAACATCAGCTGAGAATCTGAGCATAAAGTTTACAGAATATAAAAAAAGACATTTGGTCAGGAAATCTGGGAAGTATGAAAACATTTCAACTAAAGTTTAGCTCCCAAGAAAAATGTGATTTTTCTCTGCCTTTATTTATTCATGAAGCTTAGATTGTTCATTTCGTGCTTTTATTTATTCTAAACTGTGTCTGTGTTCTGTATTCATAGTGAATTCATTTGTGCCTTTTTCAATTTGTCCATTTTGTTAGTTGCTGTGTCTTTGTGTTCTTTGACTTATATCAAAGGAAATCTTTCAAGCTTTTAAATGTTTTCTCCATCATGTGCTTGGATTTAGTTTGTAAAACCGGAGCAGAACTATTTCCTCGACAAAGAAAAATAAAGAAAACAGAAGCCCGTCTTTTGGCAATTAATGATTCTTAATGACATTTAAGGCCCTAATTAAATAAAAAAATCATTTAATGACTTTTAGTGATTTTAAATGCCCCATAAAAGTCCTGTCATAATTCTATTTACTTATTAATCATCATTTAATTCATTGTTCGATTCATTCAGTCGTTATCATGCTGGACTTCCTGCAGTTTTTTGCTTCATAAGACGTTATTTTATAGCAGCTTCCAGCCAGAAGAGAGAAGTGGTGGTGGGAAAGGCAGCCCCCTGACCCCCCCTCACTGATTCAGCCCTGCAGCAGCTCCCTGACCCCCCCTCACTGATTCAGCCCTGCAGCAGCCCCCTGACCCCCCCTCACTGATTCAGCCCTGCAGCAGCTCCCTGATGAGACACACTTTGAAAAGCACTGATGTGCAGCTGAGAGGAGAGATTCAGGTGGATGCAGTGTGTGTCGTCACTAACAGAGTTGTGCTTTTTCTCCTCAGTTAAACACTTGAGAAACCCGGTTCCTGCTGCAGAGGCTTGAAATAGCACTTCCCTTCCAGCTCCGCACCGCTTCGGATATCCAGCCCTCGGCTGCTGTGGCTCCGGCGGATTCGTCCGCCACCCTGCGGCGGCCCGACGCAGGAGACGTTCAAATGTGAAAACACACCCAGACACTTACGAAAAACCCACAAGGTGCAAAAAGCAGCATAGTACTGTGAAAATACAGAGAAAAAAAACAATGTAAAAAAAAAAAAAAAGAAAAGATAAAAGAAACCTGACTGTGATCCAACCAGCTGTCAAACAGCGAACACTCACACCGACGGTTCCAGGTGAAAAACAACAAAAGAAAACAGAAATAAGGCTGAAAGCTGTTTCTAAGGAAGTGACATCCACTTCTTTATAAGCCACGTCGTAAAAGATTAAGACACTGAGAGAAAAAAACGGTCAGAGAGAAATCAAATTTGGCAAGACGAGCGTAGTTTTACTATTTTTGAATGAATGCTTCATTTTTGTTCAATTCTCCACTTTGTGTTGCTTCCTGCAGATGAAAAAAAAACCCTAAGTATCAATTATTTATGCTAATGTTGCCTTGTTTTTTGTTTAGCCTCACTCATTACTGAAGCAAAAGCAGCTGATGTGAAACTGAAAACGTGAAATGACCCATTCCCACATCCGTCACCCTTTTCAATACATGCCTGAGACGACTGGTACACTGGTGTGGATGCTGGTGTTTGTAATGAGGTTTGTGTGCACGTAACTCAGTGTGTGTGTTTGTCTAGTTGTCTTTTAGCGTGCACAGTCCAATTTATAAATCAGCATTATGTTTGATGTCTTTAATCAAGGAACTGTTTTTCTGTTTCTGTGGTCACTCCCACCTGGGAGCAGCCGCTCAGCCAGCCAGTTCTGAAGTTATATTCTATCTATGCTATTCCGCACTGCAGAGTTTTCTTCCTGTAAGGAAAGTGATATAAATAAGGAAACTCTCACAAATGTCAGAATGCACACTTCAAGCATGTTGCACACACAAATTGTAAGAGTGAAGTTAAAATTTCCCCAGAAGACAGGATACTCACACAAATCGACCAAAAGCCTTTGTCGCCTCAGTTCTAACAGTGAGAAAGTGGACCGTTGGAAATGTGTTTGTAAAAGATTTGAAGCCTTTTTGGTTTGAGTTCTATAAGGTCAGCGTGTTGAGCTGTGGAGGACGAGCTGACCCGATCCACAGGGCGAAGAAACAGCAGCTGAAGATCAGTTTTCACTCTTTTCTTCACACATATGAGAAAATAAGGCTAAACTCCATGATTATCAGCAGGATTGTGCTTTTCTCTCCTCTGGCCCGTTGGGGTTGTTGGGTGGTGGGTGTGGTGGAGGCGGAGCGCCGCTCAGCTCAGAGGCTCTTCATCCACTTCCCAAATAAAACAAACAAAAAGAAACGGCTGCAGTTTAGGCCAAAGGTGAATCAATCTGAGCTATTTCCATACGGCAGATCTTCCTTCATCCACAATATCGCCATTTTTTCTACACGACTGAGCCCAGCACATAGAATCACTCACTTGTATGCTCAAATACAGACATGAGCATTTTCTGAATGAACATCATTCAGTCAGATTTCCTGATCTCTTTCCATTCACTCAAATATCAATAAATATTGATCATTTCTGATTGGTGAACAGAGTAGGTATTGGGACAGCTGACGGAAACAACCCAGGCTTTTACAGAAATCATCGTTTTGTGCATTCATTCCCTTGGTCTGCCTGCATTTTTCCACAAGACCCAAAGTAGTTTTGAATTGTTTTAGCGAACATGTTCATTTCAGAATGTGCTTTTCCTTCGTATGTACAGTAAATCTGACATCTGATTTGATGAAACTGTTTTTACCAATAACTGGGTCCATTTTCTCTCCAACCTGGGAGAAGGCAAAGAAAAAAAACCCAAAACTGTTTGAATCTCCACAGTAAACTCAAAACAAGGACAAATCATGAACAGAAACGCAGAGCAGACAGCAGTGGTGAGGCCTGAGGTTGGATCAGAAGCCTTTGATTGTGCTGGAGCCACCGGCCGGCCACCGCTCGCAGCTCACACAGGCGGGGTAACGGTGCTTTCCATTTCCCTCGGCCCTCAGAAATCCATGCCGCACGCTTCACATCAGTATCGTCAGTTTTCAGGCTGAAATCCTGCTTAAAGCTGTGATTTAATTCTGTTTTCACGTTACATTTAAATAACTCTTTGATGGAAATCTCAGAGCATGAAGCTGATGTTCTGGAGAATGACGCAGCGTGATTTTCAGCCAGAGCAGCTTCCCTGGACTGTTTTCAGACTGTAATGTGATCCAGTGAATGCTACTGTCCAACTTTTCTTCTTTAAGGAAGCGAGGCCATTCTAAGTTGGGATTTCTGAGCCCTGAGACAACTGGAGAGCAGGATCACTTCTCTTTTGTCTTTTGGGATGAATGCGGCTGTACAGCAGCACATGTGATGCATCAGTCTGTGCCAAGCAACAAACTGACCAAGGCATTCACAAGTTTTCACATCATCCAAAGTATCTGCAGAGATTTCAAATCCCCTCACAAGTGCCAAAATGTCCCAATTTCATTTGGTGAATGGATTGCATGGTAGCTCCAGGGGAAATTTAACCCGACGCTCACCAGGAGTTCCACAACATGCTGGACCTGTGCCAATCCAATCCCACGTGAGAATTCCTGTGAAACTTGCACTGAATTGCATATTTCAAGTGCCAGGTGAGAGAGAGAAGCTGGAGCGTATCTGTCTCAGAGTTAGCTATCACAACATGCATGACACTAACTTGAATTGAGACGTTACCATGACGACAGGAATGTTTTCCATGGAAGGGGATGAGCGCCGCGGCGTCATCCGCCATCGATGACAGCAAAGAGCAAGTACAGGCATCCAACCACACATCCTCCTGAGCTGCTTCGCTCGACCACACACTGCACCCCATAACACACACCACACACACACGCACACGCACACAAACATGACATATTGCCAACACATACACACTGAACTACAAATACCACATAATTACAATGACTTCAGTACCCTCTATTTCATCTCTAAAGTAAAAAAATGCTGCATTTATTGGAGTCCTGTACATCCTGGTGGTTGGTTTCGTTTGGCTGAGATGGCTGCTCGTCACGTGTCGGCTCACATGCTGTCTCCCCCCGGCGACTGCTGCGTCCTCCTGCTCTCCGCTGAACGCCGTCCTCCGCAGACGAGCAGAGCCTGGCGTCAGCGCTCAGCCGGGCTCCCAGACTCCACAGCCAATCGTTGAGTTAAGCTGCCAGGAAGATTTTTTTTTTTTCTTGGCATTGTGTGAGTTTGACCTCTCGAAGGAGAAAAAAAGACAGGTGTGCTCAGGTCTTTCCAGCTTTCACTCCTTTTTTTTCTCAATTTGGGGCTTTCCATCCAGCCAAGCTTGATTGATTTCATCCAAACGGAACAGAATGACTGAGTATAGATGCTACTTTGACCAGTGTCCTCTCCGAGTTCACTTTCTGACTGTCAGTGTCGATCAGTGAAAGGTTCAGGTCGGAGAAGAGCGTTTTGGGCAACGCGGCTGACTCCGAGCAGTTCCTCAGAAGCTGGAGCGGGTTTCTAAGGAACCTTTTTTTGGCACTAAGAGAACGGGAGTGATTCCAGTCATCACATAGCTGTCATTTGAGAAACCCACCCAGCTGAAGCAGCTGAGGGGCGACGCCATCATTCCAAATGATAGGACACCTTCCCACGAGGACAGACGTGACCGTTTCCAGCTTGTCTTCATGCTGAGTGAAGGATCGCTTCCTCTCCTCATCACAGAACAACCTTTTGGATGAATTCCTCTTGGATCTTTCAGTTTAGGACTTTTTTTCTGCTCCTCAGCTGCAGCGCCGTCCAGCCATCCTGTGGTTTTTCGGAACTTAAATTAATGGTAACAACCCAAAAAAAGAAAAACCCCACATAAAAACATCCAGTGACATCAGCTGAGCCGGATCACCTGGTGGTCCTGCAGGCTTCCTGGGTGGGCGCTCACTCCAGGGGATACAAAACAAAGACGGGAGTAGGACATGAAGAGTGACGTTGGTGGTAACACATTTTTATTGCCACAGTCGTTGCTGTGTTGGTGATAGTGGGACAGCCCCCCGACGCTGAGGGGAACTATAGCGTGGTTTCGTACTCCAGGCGCTCCTGCACCAGCGCATCATCTTTATACTGCAGCCGCGGAGGAGTCAGGGAGCAATCTATGGCCAGGATTGCTTTGCGTATACTGCGGTCGAGAACGTGGCGTTCCCAGGCTGGGTAATGGTTCCTACAAAGGTCGATCTTGATGACGGTCTCGTCTAGGCGCGGAGCGCGAGACGACGGCGTCGATGGCACTGTGGGTCGAACCTGAAAGACCGGCATGCAGCCGTCTCGCTCAGAGTACTTCCCCATGTCGCGCTCCAGGGTGGTGGTGGCTCCTCGGTTGGAGCGCAGTGAGTTGGTGGCGCCTTCCGATGGGAGTGTGGAGAACTGCGCGGTGGGATCCAGGTCCAGGCCCTGTCCGCTGGGCGAGCGGCCGAAGCGGGGCCCGTTGGGATGGAAGAAGGCGTAGTACATGAGCATGAAAACCACACCGGTGAGGAAACTGCTGAAAATGACGCAGAGCGCCGGCACTGCGAAGGCGTCGGTCGTGCTGGGCAACCGGTAGAGATACCACAACGCACTGAGAGCCGCGTTTTCCACCAGGATCACCAGGTAATAGATGAAAAGTCGACACCTGCACAGAGACAAGAGAGAAACGAGTCAGTGTTTTAATGAAACGATTCACTGCCAGCGCCTGACTGACTGTCGTGTTCTCACCTCGTCCGACCCTCCTTGACGTTGAACCAGGAAAAGATATATATTATGCCCACCACCATGTCAAACACAATCTCCTCCCACTTGCTGATGCAGAAGTCTGTCTCACAGTGGACAATCCAGAAGGTCATGATGCACCAGTGCAGGACGATGAAGATCCCAAAATAAAGCTGGAACACGGAGGCGAACAGGGCGAAGGTGATGACCCTGGCTGCGATGGTGAAGAAGTGCCAGCAGAACTGGATGATGACTGCCAGGTAGCTGATGGGCTTCTTGTCATCCCGAGACTCTCGTAAAGCCTTCTGGTAGGAGGCAAGGGCCCAGGCCAGAGAGACCAGGGAGGCCGCCGCAGTCATTCCTGCAAGAAGCATCAACACAATGACTTTAGAGCTTCTTCATCACAGTCAAAGACACGAAGACAGTTTGTAGTGTCTATCAGTGTATAGTGCATGTATGCACTGTGTGTGTGTGTGTGTGTTACCTTGCACAGCCTGGAGTTTGTGTGTCTGTATGATGATGCACAGCTGCAGCACCAACTGTGGAGCACTTTCCAAGAAGGTGGCCAGCAGATGCAGCATGCTGACGTCTGCAAACTCGTACACCATCCTCCAGTGGTAACGCCAGCGCTCCGTCTCGGCGCTCTGACGACTCCGAACTCCCAGGTAGATGGTGTGTAAATACCTGCAGGGCGACACAGACACAAGGCCAGCTCTCAGTGTCTGATGGTCAACGACACTGCGCAAAACATCCATGACAAAGGAAAAACACATCGCAATTTATTTTTTAAACTTTAAGGATAAATGCCAAGGACCCAAACCCATATCATATTTGAAACAGAGATTAAAAAACAAATTGATTGTCAAAAGTAAAATATTCTACCTTGAAATATTCTCTCACTCTCCAGTTAGCACTTCTCAAAAAGCTGCACACAGAGCAAGCAAACTGGAGAGCAACACCGTCAGATCGAAATCAAGCTGTGTGAATGGTTACTAATAACTAAAAACTTTTTCAACAAGTGAAAAACGAGTTCAGTGAAAACATCCTTCAATGTCAAATTGTGAAGTTGAAAAAAGAAATCCAATATATATGGTCATGAATAACAATTCAGAGAATGCTGTAGCCAAAAACAACAAAATTCTGTCCTCTGCAAATAAGTGCTTGAAATCAGTTGAGAAAAGGTTTTGAAATGTTTCCCCAGAGATTTCAGTCCTAAAACCAAAGGGCACAAAGGAGAAGAAGAAGAAAAACAGCAGTTTGTTCTCTTTCTGCTCAAGTGTGCACGTGTGCTTTGTTTGTCTTACAGGTGCCAGTCTTACCAGAGTGGAGGTAAACAAGCACATCGGGCATATTTTAACACGAAACTGACAACAATATGCATCACTTTACCACAGTGAAATCCACAAATTCAAGTTAAAGCTGCATCAAGGATGCAGTTCAAAATAGGGAAAGAAATAAATGCTTAAAATTATACAACAGCATCTGCTCCAACCAGTAAGCATCTAACATTTCAGCAAGACAATGTCAGACCACACGCTGCGCCCTGCAGTCCACATCTTAGAGTTAAACAACATTCCAGTTAGTTTACAGCAACATATAGATCCGATTCTGGAAACGATTGCTCAGGTGGAACTGTTGGGTTTTTTCTCTGTAAAAGTAAAAACAACTGACTGAGTTGTAGGTGACGCTTTATAGATAAGATGAATTGAATTGAAATGAAATCTACAGCAAACAATCCGCATATGATATTTATTGTTGCGATCTGCTGTTCAGCTTTCAAATGGCCGTTAAATACACTGGGGAGTTGCTGGTAAAACTGTGCCGTGAAATCATTTGGATTACACTTGAAGCTTGAGCGGACTGATTGTGGCCAGGGGGCCACAGATTTCACATCCCTGGAGGTTTACAGGGGATTATATGTGTACAGGAAATATTTCTGGAATCTGTGGATATTTGCATTTACCTGAGACGCTGAAACATATATTTTTTTCTACAAGTGTTATTGTTTTCTAAAACTTTTAAACTATTGTTTGCAGCATTTTTGGTGAATCCTCATTCATCTGCAGTTCTACAAGCTACATGTGTTCATTCATGTCACTAACCTGTGGTCTGTTAGGGTCAACAACTGTCTGATCTGAAAACACACTTTCCTTTTTGGTTTGGAAACAGCTGCTTAAAATTTATACAAATCTTTTCCGGGAATCAAATTAACAACAGAATAAAACAAAATAGTAACAATTTTTTTTCAGACTTTGTGCTTCATATTTCAAACGAGCATCAGACCGTTCTGTTTTTTTTTCCCCTGTGTTTTCTCCACGGTGTGATGAGAACGGGCTGGACACAGACATTCCCCACTCCAGTCCACTCAACTCCACCTGTACTACACCTTTAATGAAGTCACTTCATTATTACCTTTCGCTAATTTGTCTGTGACCTACATTTTGTTTCTCTCTCGCTCATTCCCGTTGTCTCTCTCCGTCTCCACCTCTGAAATATCAGCAGCACAGTGCAGTCATTTAGCAGAAGGCTAATGGGCCATGAAATTAAGTTCCATTGTCAGTTAGAGTTGGAAAATTAAATCTGGGCTGACGCCATTAAAGCTGCAGCCTGTTCATGGACAGATGGACCTGAGACATCTCTCACTCGCTGTTTGTGTGTGTGTGTAATGTGTATTTCTCACTGATGTGGGGGCCAGAATCTGTTCCTCTGTTCCTACAAGATCATCCTGGCGTCCCTGGTGGGGACAGTTATTCAGTTGCTAATAAAGACATGAGTTATGCTCAGTGTCAGGAAGGTTGTGGTTCTGGTTAAGTTTAGCATCGACAGGAAATTAATGAAGGAAATTAAAAAAAGTCCAAGACTTATAAGTGTTTCTTTCCCTTTTTTGAAATCCAAGTCTCTTCAATAGTTGACAGCAGATGGAGCGTGTTGGCTTTGACCTGGAAACCCACTATGCTTACATGAATTTGAACGATTAGATAAAGACTAAAGACAATAAAGGTTGTTTCCCCTTTCATCAAAGTCACATGTAAATTATTGATCGATAGAAGAGCATGGCTAAGGCAGAAATGGGCAGGACTTCAAGTGGAAAGTCCACTGGGAGAGGAAGGGGCTGACTTGGGATGGGTTGGCAGGTTTTAATCCCACAGCAGACAGGTCCCCACTGTGACACCTTGAGCATGACCCTTGACCCCCATCAGCTTCCATAGCACGTGAACGTGGCTGCCCACCACACCTGATACCTCAGACTGTTACAAATGATACGCCCGACTTTTTGGGCTTCTAAAAAATCTATGTTACATATGATCACATAAATACTCCATGTCGTAAGAAAGGCATAAGGATTCATCCTACTGGATGGGTTAATGTAGGAAAAAATATTCTCAAGGAAAGTAAGAATAGCTCATTGGGAATGATGACTTAGTTAACGAACAGCAGGAAAATAAAACTCAATGAGACCACAGAAAAAGCAAGTTGCAGGAATGTGACGTATTTGAGAGTGACCCTGTAAGCAGATCTTAAAATAAAAGAGGTCTGGCACATTATGAAGGGGGGTTTGCTTCATGATGCGTCAAATATTGGTCATTTTGATTCCATCTTAAAGTTTTGAGAGACTCTTTGAGTCAAGCGGTGACAATACAAGAGTAAAAAAAATTTAAAGTTAAAAAAAACAGTGGAGATGGAAGCAGGACAATGCAGAAGAAATTAATGAGAGGCTACTGTGAGATTATTAGACAGACCACGGCGAAAGGGTCAACTGAAATAGATTTCTTCAGTAATAAATGAGCTATGTAATGCACACAGCATTACTGGAATGACTTCATTAATAAAATTAATGTCTTTCCACCATATAGCCTGCTTAGAAAACACAATAAAATATGAAAGAGTGAAAAGAATGATATGAATGAAGTTTGGTTGAAGTAACAAACGCTGCCAGGTTCTCATCGTCAGTGTTATCTGCATTTCATTTAAGTTAGATTTTAAACATGAGGAAAACTTCAGTGGCCCGGTGATACACAGTGTTAAAATGTTTAAGAACGACAACAATGCTCATCTTTAACACACACACACACACACACACGAGGGATAGAAGTGAGGAGATATGGAGGGAGGGGAAGGAGGTCAGCTGTATTTAGAAGGGGAGGCTGCAAATGCTGAACTTCACCCACGAAAGAGGACTGTTTTCAGAAAAGTTTTCACCTCTTTAAACTATGGCTGATTCCCCATCACAGCTGCATTATGGGAGACTACGTTTTCCACTGATCTGAGCTCATGATTACACACAACAACAAGATCAAGAGAAGCTTCATCAGCACCAACCTGGAAAGGAAGTCCACATCAAGTTCAGCACCATGGACAGTTACACTATGACAGTGACACTAAGTTCAGAACTGTACGGTGCAGTGATTAGCACTCTCACCTCACAGCAAGAAGGTCTTGCTGTGAGGCAAGGTTCAAACATTGGGGCCTGGGGCCTTTCTTTGTGGCGACTGCATGTTCTCCCTTTTTTTGTGTGTGTGTGTGTGTGTGTGGATTCCCTCCAGGTACTCCAGCTTCCTTCCACAGTCCAAAAACAAGCATGTCAGGTTAATTGGTCACCCTAAATTGGCCGGAGGCATGAGGTGTGCATAGCTGTCTGACCCTATATGCTGGCCCTGTGAAAGACTGGCAACCTGTCCAGGGTGGAACCTGCCTCGCCCAAAGCAGCTGGAATTGGCTCCAGCCCGCTGCAACCCTGAAAAAAGGACAAGCAGCTTGGAAAATGAATGAAGGCTTCAGAACCATGGACAGTCATACTGTGGCAAACATTACGGTTGAAAAGTTCAGCACCATGGACAGTTACACTGCCACACAGCGTAATGTCGAGATGTTCAGCACCATGGACAGTTACTCTGTGACACGTTGTTTACTGCAGGGGTTTCCAAACTCAGCCCTCAAGAGCCAACATCCTGTATCTATGCAGTGAGAGCTGATTGCAATGAGAGCTCATTACTGGGCTAATATCAGAATCTAATAATGCAACAAAAAGAGTAAAAAAAAACATGCGATAGATGTGTTAAAGCATTTGTTACATCAACCAAATGTTAATCAAAAGATTGTTTATTTTAACTCTTTAATTCTTTGTTGTGTTTTCAAAGCAGCCCATATGGTACAAATACATTAATTCTAATATTGAGGTTGCTATTCCAGTAATGCTATGTGCATTACATGATGCATTTATCCCAGGTGGAAATGATTAAAGCTGACCCTTTAACTCTTCTGTTGTTCTGAATCTAATAATGCCACAGTAGTTACATTATTTTCTGCTGCGATGTCTCACTTCCATCTCCACCAGCTTTTTTTTTCACTACTTGACACAAAGATTGTCTCAAAAATTTTAGGTGAAATAAAAATGACTCATATTTCACCCATCATGAAGCATACCCCCCACCGTCATTGTGTGCCAGACCTCTTGGCATTGAAAGATCTGCTGATAGGGTCACTTTCATACCTCACATTCCTGCGACTTGCTTTTTCTGTGGTTTCATTGAAACGGTGGGAGAAAAACGGGCTGCATTTGAATCCAGACGTTCTTGCTGTGAGATGACAGTTCGAACCACTGCACCACCGTGTGGTGCTGTGTGCCCAATTTGTTCCGGAACCTGATGAGGTCAAAGGTCATGCTCATGGTGCTACAGTTTTGACCTGTCTGCTGTGGGATTCAGTAACATGCATGGTCTAACATGGTTTTAGTGATTGCAGGATTAAGATGTGGTCATAGGCCAAAGGTCACAATTAGGTCCAGGGTGAAGTTTTTTAAGGGGCTGTATCATGCTGTTTTAGCTCGTCCAAACCCTAGAAATGGCATTAACATGGTAATAGTTTATTTTTGGCGATAAGGAAAAGTCATTTTGTGTGAAATAAAAGATTTTCTGGGGCTAATTCTGAACCTGGAAGAGAAAACGCTCTGTTTCACTGAAAATCCCGCCTCTCCCCCTGTGGACTTTGACTGACAGCAAACTTCAACCAATCAGCACTTCAAAACAAATACGCTAGCTAGCTTTAGCTCTTTAGCTCTAGCTTCTCTACAGCAGACACGCGAAAACGTCTTTTCCTGTTAGAAACTCACCAAGCGCAGACCCTTCAGACCCTTCAGACCCTTCAAACCCTCCAGACCCTTCAGACCCTTCAGACCCTTCAGACCCTCCAGAACCTTCAGACCCTTCAGACCCTTCAGACCCTTCAGACCCTTCAGACCCTCCAGACCCTTCAGACCCTTCAGACCCTTCAGACCCTTCAGACCCTCCAGAACCTTCAGACCCTCCAGACCCTTAAGACCCTTCAGACCCTTCAGACCCTCCAGACCCTCCAGACCCTTCAGACCCTCCAGACCCTTCAGACCCTTCAGACCCTCCAGACCCTTAAGACCCTTCAGACCCTTCAGACCCTCCAGACCCTCCAGACCCTTCAGACCCTCCAGACCCTTCAGACCCTCCAGACCCTCCAGACCCTTCAGACCCTTCAGACCCTCCAGACCCTTCAGACCCTCCAGACCCTTCAGACCCTCCAGACCCTCCAGACCCTTCAGACCCTTCAGACCCTCCAGACCCTCCAGACCCTTCAGACCCTTCAGACCCTCCAGACCCTTCAGACCCTCCAGACCCTTCAGACCCTCCAGACCCTCCAGACCCTTCAGACCCTTCAGACCCTTTAGACTCTTGCTCTTGCTTGACTGTTGCTTTCAGACGATGGTTAAAGAGTTACAAAAAGCGGCAACACTGATTGCCGAGGGCCTGCGGGGGGGGGGGGGGGGGGGGGGGGGGGGGTGCATCTTCTCTGTGTGACGTCAACATGGGGAACAGAGCGTTCTCACGGTGGGAGGGGCTGCCTCTCTGAGCAGCAGAAACAGGAGGAAAGCTTAAACACAGGCACGAAGGAAAAAAACCCTTTGTGGGTGTTTTTGGTGAGAACATAACTATATAACAAGGTTAAAACATACAAAAAGTGAATTTTGCATGATACAGCCCCTTTAAGCACTTACAGTCTGATTTATAACGTGTGCTACATCACATGTCCATGCAAACTGACTGCTGTCCTGTAAAGAACATCCAGGTCATTTAATGTCATGTTCAACCTTCCAACACATTGTCATCATCATCATCATCATCATCATCGTCATCATCATCACCACCATCATCATCATCATCAACAACACTGCCGCTGTTACCATGGTAATGCTGGTCTACTCTAACAGCATAAATCTGGCTGATCAGATGTCTGTTTTACAAAGCCCTCATTGTCATGTGATTCCAGATTGAATCGTTTCTGGATGAAAAGTCACTCGATGGCTTAAATAAGAAACTGCTCTGCTGATGTGCACCCATGAAGCTCGAGTTCCAGCTGCAACTCAAAAAACTAAAGGAAGCAAGTAGTAATTAAGTAATTTTTGACATTTTTGAAAAGTCAACAAAGAGAGCCGCCACCAGACACACAAAGTGGCTCCAGTAGAATGGGTGTCACCCAACTTCACAATGCAGCCAAACCTATAAAGTTTTAACATTCAAATAAAACATGGAGTGCACTTTGTGACACTGCAGTGAATCGATCCCCTGACAAACACGACTTTACTTATAAAACCTCCTGAGAAGTATCAATGCGCTTTACAAGGTCTGTCACATGCATTCACTTACAATTATGCACACACGCACACACTTTGGACATGACTAAACCTGCTGCATCTGAATCAGTCCGGCAGCTTTAGATTACTTCTTACTCACAGTGTCGCCCATCCTGTCTGACCGCCCGATAGTCGGCCAGGACAGTGTGAGTGTGTGAATCATGTGATTTGACTTTACAGAGCAGACGATCAACAGTGTGAGTTAAAGTTTGGCAACAATTTATTCCAAACAAGTTCAGTGTTAGTCAGAGTAACTCAGTCAGGTCACTGGACGTGACCATATGTCTGTTGAAACGCCTCCCTTCCAAGAGATACTGGATGAGTAAATGTAGCTGACCTGCTTCAAACTGGACAAATGAGAACATGCACAGACATTGATGAGTCTAAACTAAACTAAACCAAACTAAATTAAACTAAACTAAACTATCTAAACTATACTAACTAAATACTAGTTTCAATACTAAACTATCCACAAAGCTGCCCTAGGAGCTAGAATGCTGTGGGAAGTACGGTGCACTGAGCCCTGTCCTCTAATGTCTGAATGTTATTCCCTTTAGTCCGTTCATTGCTTTTCACCTGCTGTCCCCCCTTCGAGGGGGAGTCTTCTCCAGTTTCAGTTGCTGACTCCACTATTACGAGGGCCTACGAACAAGCTCCGTCCGGACCGGGAGGACACTCCTGTCGGTCCTGCCCGCGGACTGGCTTCAGTTCTACCTCTGGGATCCGTAGTTCCTGTGCTGGACCGTCCAACAGACTGTCCTCAACATAGTCCTAGGCTTTACTTCTTATTGTCTCATGCTTGCTGTTGCCAAAGCTGTCCGTCCCTGGGAGAGGGATCCCTCCATACTGTGGTTCTCCCCAAGATTTCTTCTTCTCCCACTGGGTTTCTGGAGTTTTTTCTTGCCGGATGTGAGGGTCTAAGGCGGTGGTTGCTTCGTTTTGTCTCGTTACTGTGAATTTGACATATTAATATTATGCTTATTCACTGTTTTTATTTTTACCAAGCAATGTAACATCTTGAAGCCTCTGAGGCAGCTGCTGTTGTGATACTGGGCTATACAAAAATACATTGATTGAAAATTGATTGAGGACCAGCAGTCCAGTGAAATGTAAAATGATTCTAAAGATGTTTTGTATTGTATTGTACTTATTCATTCATTTCAGGCAATTACTATACAATAATGCACAAAGAAAAGGAAACATATTCACAGGAGCAATAAACAATATAACAAGTAACCAAATAACAGGATTTAATTATGCCTGAAAGGGAGTGGGAGGAAGAAAACTTATTTAATCCCACCCCCGATTGTCCTTAATATAATTGGAAAAAAAAATTCACTTCCATAGTTTCACTTCCATATACACACATGGAGAATAATAATTCATTAATTTGGATCTATATAACAAAAAATTGAAACAAGGTGGCGTTACCATTGATAACAGATAACATATACATACTTGAATCCAAGTATACCAACAATGGTAATGAGCAGTATACCAGGAATGGTAAAGAAGCAACAGAAACACAGTCAGTGATGTTGATGTGAATTCAAGACCCACACTGTGTGTACTGCGACCAAACTCTACGTTTATATTGCAGTTTGAATCTATGAACATTTTGGCATTGCTTGTGTTGAGTGTCCAGGTTGTTCCACAACTTAACCCCACATACGGATACACAAAAACGTTTACGGGTAGATTTTGTTTCTGGTATTTTGAAATTTCCATACCCTCTTAAATTATGAACTGTCCCTTTTAATTTGAAGAACTGTTGTATATTATTTGGCAATGTTTTATTAAATGCTTTGTACATAATAATTGAGGTGTTATATTTCACAAGATCATTGATTTTTAATAACCTAGACTGAATAAAAAGATTGTGAGTATGTTCTAGAAATCTAACCTTGTGTATGATCCGCACGGCTCGTTTCTGCAGTATGACTCGGGGATTTATTGCGCACCGGTAAGTGTTCCCCCACACCTCCACACAATACGTGAGGTATGGGAGTACCAGCGTACAGTACAGAGTACAGAGGGCATGAGCATCAAGGCATTGTTTTACTTTGTTTATAATATAGAGGCTTTTGGATATTTTTGTTTATATATGTTTAATATGTGCTTTCAAGACAATTTATGATCAATTACTATACCTAAAAATTTATTCTCACAAACATTTTCAATTTCAGTACCTTCAATAACTATTTGCTGAAATGACTTTGTTGTAGAATTACCAAACATCATTACTTTAGTTTTACTTATATTTAGAGACAGTTTATTTATGTCCATCCAGTTTTTTATTTTATTGAGTTCCCTGTTCACAGTTTGTACAAGCTCATTGTAATCATTACTACTATAGAATATATTTGTGTCAGCCGCAAAAAGAATGAGTTTTAGGGATTGAGATACATTAAAAATATCATTGATGTACAAATTAAATAGTTTTGGCCCTAAGACGGATCCCTGGGGGACACCACAAACAATGCCAAGCTGCTCGGATACATGCTTCCCCATTTTTACAAACTGTACCCTTCCTGTCAAATAGCTTTTGATCCAGTCCCCAGCTACACCTCTAATCCCATATTTTTCCAGTTTATTTACTAAGATAACGTGATTGATTGTGTCGAATGCTTTTTTGAGATCAATGAAGACACCAACTGCAATTTTTTTTCTGATCCAGTGCATTAGTAATTTCTTCAGTGGCTTCAATTAGTGCCATTGAGGTGGTTCGCTTGGCTCTAAAACCATACTGACCATCATTCATTATGTTATGTTTGTCTAGGAACTTATCAATTTTTGAAAATTGTGGAAATAGTGAAATCGGTCTATAATTTGTGAACCAGTGTTTGTTACCATTTTTGAATACTGGAATTACTTTTGCGATTTTCATTCTGTTTGGAAAACGGCCAGACTGAAATGATGAGTTACAAATATATGTGAACGGTTTTGCAATATTAAAAATTACATTTTTAACTAAGAATGTGTCAATATTGTGATAGTCGGTGGAGAACTTATTTTTAGATTTCAGTACTGTATCTATAACCTCCTGCATGTTAATGGTTTCTTTGAGGAGTCCTTGGCAAATATAGGTGGCAAAAAGAGGCAGAATCCAGAATTATTTGTGATTACATGATAAATGTTGACATCTCAGTGATCTCCTGAAGCTACAAAACCCTTCACAGCCGCTCACATGATGGATTTCACCTGTTTGTGCAGAAAGCCTCATCTGGGTGCAGTGAAGACTGTGAATATGGACTTAAGACTTGTCTGTATTCTTGGTTCTGTTGTTTTCTGATTGAAAGTATCATGTTTATAAGTACTTGAACAAAGCAACATCATCTTGTTCAATGAATCTCAATCAAAATGGTTGAAACAAATTAAGGCTATCAGCAGAAGACAGGCTTGAATCAGGCATCAGAAAGTCTCACTGAAGAGAAGAGGTTTTGCACTGACAGAGCAGCTTCAACTCTGAGCTTCACAATTTCAGTTACATTCACACATCAGTGGAAACCAAGCCGGCATGCAGGTCAGCCATCAGGAACAGCAGAGTGTTGTGGGAGAACAACTTAATATATGGACTTGAGGAGACAGAGATCAAACCACTACCTCTGGACTGTGTGTGTGTGTGTGTGTGTGTGTGTGTGTGTGAGTGTAGGGTGTGCATGTGTGCGAGTCAATGAGTAAAACACTTTAAGTTAGCAGCAGAGTTCAGCACCACTCCCCTGAATGCCCCAGCAAAGTGTGCACCATGTTTTAGCAACATTATGACAACGACTGTCTCCTAAAGTTCTGCCAAAAAAAGGGGAAATTTTCCAGGTCACATAAGAACATCTTGAACAAAGAGGATTCGTGCACTGTGTGTCTGACCAGATGGAGCAGCAGCCAAGGTGGGGTGCAGCAAAGGCTGCAAGCAGCAGCAGCAGCAGCAGCAGCAGCAAGTGATTTCCATTGATAGCAAGTTCCATCAGCGGCGAGCTGGATACCACCAGGCCCAGCATCCAACAGCTAGTTTGGCAACACCAGCAGGTCCCACCTGTAGCTAGCCTGCCAACATCAACACATCCAACAGGCTCAGGCTCCAGCAGCCACCAGCAGCTCAGAGCAGCATCAGGAGGACTGTGTGGAGGAGTCTGGACTGCCTGCTGGGACACGAACAGCTGCAGTCTGGAGCCTGTCTGGTGAGGAGCAGCTGCAGAGGTTGTATCATGACACAAAGCTTGTTGAGGAAAGAGTTCACTGCACTGCTACAACAGCGGCAAGACCAGTGTTGGCAAACAAACACCTTAAGATATGTGAACGTGTCCTGCTCTCACAGCTAAAGTGGAATATCTGGCTTTGTTCAGTGACTTTGTATCAGCAGACGTAGCTCGTGTGTTGGGTGATGTTACACTTGGTAAAGCCAAAGCCATTCAAAAGCCGCATATTTGCATCTTTATGTGAAGAAATGGGAGCTGAAGTCAGACTGCTCTCACTTGATCAAGTGGATATGAGCTACAGGAAAACCTTTGAATGTTTCTGTCTGATCAAATGTGCTGTGATGCAAAGTTAACTGAAAGTTCTGAGTGGAGTGAGGCTGGCTGACCTGCCGGATAGATTTCAGCATTTGTGAGAACTCAAGGCACAAACACGAGTCTAAAATGAAAACCTACTCACAAGCACACAGTCTAAATGCATTCTGTTCAAAGGTGCACCTCTATCAACAACATCCTGGCACGTTCCCCCTCATCCAGAAATGACAAGATGTCCACACTGCTGCTCGGTGAACCCCAGGCCCTGGCTCCACGCTGAGTAAATTCAGAAATCATATTTGTCCCATTTTTTGTATCAATAAAATACTTTTACTACATAATTTTACACTTAAATATATTTGTAAGAATAGAATCTGTACAAAAAAAAAATCTAAATATTGTCATGAGATGAGCTGTATTAAGCTACAATGTGTCATCCTGTTACTTTTTTGATCGACAGTGTGCTGCCACATATTTTGACTGTAAAAAATGCACCATGGCACAAAACAGGTTGAAACAGACTGATCTAATAATAAATCAGTCTCCATGACAGGACTGTCATCTGGGAATCCAACGCAGACAGAGGACAACAAACGTGGCATGTCTAATTAGCAGGGGGAGAATCTCACAAATGTGACGGCAGGTAACGAAGACTGGAGGGAGACGCACTGGGGCAAAAGCACAGAAAATACAACTGGAGACATGAGGAGAATGACAAGCCATGAAACGATACCACAGGAACTTTATCAACAGAAAACAACCACAACAAGGTGGAAATGCAATCATATACAAAAAAAAAACAGAAAAACAAAGCAAGCAAACACAAAGTTGTGAGTGAACAGGATGTGACATTAGAAGACCCAATCATAAACAACACAAATGTTTTATGGACTTTCTAATATGTTTTGTACAATATCCATGGCGCCAAAAGCACAAAATCAATACTGTGCAATATTTTGTGCATCTGCATCCATTTTTTGCTTGTTTTAATACGTCTGGTGATGAACAGAGTTCATGATCAGCAGCAGCATGATGAAAAAAAACGAAGAGTAGTTGATTTTAACAGAAGATCAGAACATCCTCAAACTAGTTTCAATAACACTGAGGGATTATGGTTTGTAGGAAAACTCACAGTCCCACTGTAATGCTGGAAACTTGTCTGTGGCGGTGAAATAGCGTGAGAGTCTGTCCTAACCTGCAGCAGACGGAGAGATCCGATCTGTCGACCCCCCTCTCCTGCTGGCACAAAGACTCTGAATAATGCAGGACTCCTCCCAGCTGAGGTGTGTCAG
Source organism: Salarias fasciatus (assembly GCF_902148845.1). NCBI lineage: Eukaryota > Metazoa > Chordata > Actinopteri > Blenniiformes > Blenniidae > Salarias > Salarias fasciatus. The sequence continues at coordinate 2,244,617 of NC_043762.1, forward strand.
TGTTGTCACGTGGGATTTGAAACATCCAGGCTCCAGTCACATGATCAATCATTCACCTCCGACTCTATCGAACCAGAGACTCCTTGGATGTGATGCAGAAATTTAGAAGAAAAAAAAGAGAATATGATTGCTAAATGTTTGTGTCTTGAATGAAGCACTGAAGTGAAAAGTCAACAAAACTGACTTGACATACAGCACAGCATTTATACAGTTATTGAGCTGTCCTGCTGTCTAAAACATGTATTCAAAAGTGAGCTAAGAACTTCGGTCGAGTCATCCCACCTATAACACCAGCATGTTATATTACGCTACACAACGTTATTATGTTGTGTAGCGTTGAGTGACAATATCATCAGCCAATCACATTCTGATGTATTATTGACACCTAAAAAACTCAGCAAATTAAACGACAATGCGAGCCGCTGAATCACTGAGCCACCTCAGAGACACTTTCCTAAAATATATCAGCAACAGTCAGTCCTTCTTCAATTTACTGTATTTCCTAAGAACCATGAAGTTAAACCATTACTTCCCCGATTCCGTGATTCTGTGGACTTCCTTTGCTACTTTCAGTAATGAACGGTGAGCTGGACAAAACAAGGACAGGAAGATAGTCGGCTTCAGCTGAAGCCTGTGTCTCATGGTGACTAAAGTGTTTATACTGTTGTCGATATCTGTGAACACGACTGAAATAAAGTGAAACTGCAACTGAACTGAAAACACATTTGTTCCCACGTTTCTTGCTGTGTAATCGTCACACAGAGGAGATCAAATTCACCAGGCTGGAGCAGAGTGTGGGACACGCCCAGGCCGAGCAGCCCCATATGACCCCAGGCTATGGTTTGACAGCAGCTGATGAACGTATAGAAGTCCGACTCAGGCTGAGCGACCGGTGCAGACTCTTGGTACTCATCGCTGGAACTGACTGATCAGAGGGAGTGTCCACCATAAATGGGTTGCCAGTCCATCGCAGTGACAACACAGAGATCAGCGACCTCTTCTCCTTCACTACAATGGGTAATTGTAGTAGTTGTTTACCCGCGGCTGCCAAACGCTCCATAAATCCGCCGAAGCCCTGCGGCCAAACCGCAGCTAATAGATCATGGATCGAGTGTATTAACGCAATGAGACAGGGCTGTCAGCGACAGCAGCTCATCCACTGACAGGAGGAGGACTGGCGCTGTGTGAGCTGATCTCTGGTCAGCACACACTCAAACCGAGACGAAATGACGTATCAGTGATGTGACTACAAAACAAACCCCACACGAGAAGCATCCGGACGATTCTGTTTAAACCTGACAAGAAAAAGAGCTCTGGAAACAAATACAAGAAAATAAACAGAACTGACTCCGTCTGCAATGTCTCAGGGATGTGTGTGTGTGTGTGTGTGTGATAATTGTAAGGGTTTCTTCTAAGCTTGTTTAAATGTTGCCTTAAACAACATACATTTCAATTTAATACCAAACCTTCTATGAGTTTTTTTTAAATATATATCAAATGATCTTCTTGTTATGGCTGTCTGAAACCCACAGGTAAAAAACATAATCAGAACTCTTCTAGAGTTCATTTATAATTTATAGTCTGCAACTGTCACAACCTTTATCATCATAATTCAACTGTTGTCATCTTTAGCTTGTTTATATAAATTCAAATCAACATAATAAACAAATATCAGCAAAACCTGTCTTTTCTCGTTCATTTGACATCAATAACCGTTACTCTGATTCTGTTGGTTGGTTTGATTACTACTCAGTTTACCGGTTGTGAATACATGATTGCTTTACTGAATGTCTTGTTTCCCGCTTGATGTCATTGTTTAGATAACTGAGTTCAAATGTGTGTATTTAATAATAGCTAAAGCTGACTATCTCATGTTCAGACCAAATCTATTCTGTGTTCCATTTTCCAACAAACTACCATGCACGCCCTAAACATCCGGATATACCTTTTACCAGTGCAGGGTTCTCTGTGTCTGATATTTAGAAGTGTTTTTTTTTTCCTCAAGGCCATTGTTTTGAAATTTCTACCTGCTCTTTGCGGCTGTACATTGAGCACTCTATGATGAGCCGCGTGGTTCGGTATTTACCAGGGATACCTCTTGTTTAAAGGACGAGCACTAACCTTTAGTGACTAGCCGATACACTCAGTACCGATACGACTACTTAATAAATGCCGTTAGGCCTGATTAATTGTCCTCGCTCAAACGATATGCAGGGGCTTTGCGATTCTACAAACCACCTCTGCACAGCTTCTGTGTTGACAGTATGAGCACCTTGAACAGCAGCAAATCGCAGTGCGCAGCGTCTATCTATGCACTGTGACATGCGTACTGCAGACTGTAGGCAGAGCTCGCTGTGTGCCGCCACCAGCTCCAGCTGTTAACAACCCAACAGTCGGTCTTTAATCATGTTTCTTTAAGCATGTAGCATCGCTGGTTGTGTGAGGACAAAAACTCTGTAGCATGTAGCATGTAGTGAAATGGAAAATTTTGATTTCAGCTTCCCAGAGACGCTGTGAGAAGGTCACACGGCTTCTCACAAACTCTGATCTGAGACACAACAAGTGCAGTTCCTGTGAATACTGTCTACATAACCTGGGCTGACTGAATGGAGGGCACAGAAGGTTGGAGTTATGTGCTGAGCAGCTGAACTACTTGCTGGATGATATCAGGGATCATTTTCCAAGTACGAGTAAAAATACTGCAGGCAGTATCGGAACCGATACCTATTATTGGTACTGGTACTGGTGCATCCCAGTGTGGACATAAACCTTGATTCAGTGTGATGTCAGGCTCGGCCTGATGAGTGAACTGGCGTGAAAGCAACCTTACCTTCTGTCATTCCCAAGCAGTACTGAGCAGTCTGAGCTCTGGGGCAGGACACTCTGCTGATGAATGAATGTGGTGTAGAAATGATACAATATTCAGAAAGCAGGGCGAAGATGCCGCGTTGTTATCAGTGGACTGACTCTGACATGACAGAAATGCAAATAGCGACTGGTTGGAGCCAAAATATTAAGCTGATCTCTGAATGCACAACATGCTGAACCTTAAAGTATCTGAACTGAATAATAAAAGACAGAAAAAAACCTTTCTGGGACTTTTGGAAACAGCATGTCAGTTTCGATCCATCCTGCCTTGAACCTGTGGTTCAGGCTGGTGCTGCTGATGTGATGGTGTGGGGGAGATTTTATCCAAACACTTATATCTTCTTTGTATGAACTCATCATTGTTTCAACCCCACATTTTACCTCAGTACTGATGCTGAGCATGTCTTCGCCTTTATGAGAGAGTGTATCGGCGGCTCCCAAGACGCCAGACTGCTTTCTTGAGCACTGCACTGAGTTTACTGGACTTAAATGACCTCCCCAACCACATGGGGTGGTGGAATGAAATGGAAATGCACGCGACAAATCTGCAGCAACTGTGTGATCCTGTCATGCCGATAAGGAGCAAAAACTGTGAAATGTTCTCTGGTGTCATTTTGAATCTATGAATGCAGACTTTTTTCTGTATTTCTGACAATAACATACGCTGCTTTCATTTTGAACTTGGTCTCTTTTTGTAAGAACAACGTGAAATTGCTCAAACGTGCAATTTGTGCAATTTCATCTTGCACATCTTGTGCGTGTGTGTGCGTGTGTGTGTGTGTGTGTGTGTGTGTGTGTGTGTGTGTGTGTGTGTGTGTGGTGGGGGGGTTCAGATTGTGTCTGACAGTGGATCGGTTATCTGTTTCTGTGAGAGAGGGGGGAGGGCTACATCCAGAGGACCCCTGTGTTTCCCACCTATGTACCTTTCTGACTGTAAGTGTGTACACCTGCTAGTGCTGTATGGCCATGGACACACACACACACACACACACACACACACACACACACACACACACACACACACTGGTAAGTGTTCATCCTGTGGGTGGGGAGCATGCACCTGGTAGCCATGATCTGGGAATCTTCCGCTGTGATGTGAAGATGACCACCAGCTGCTGGAGCAGCCCTGACTAATTCATTCACACACATCCATTCACGCACGGCACCATGTCAGCCCCCGCAGGGCCTCCCCGTCCCAGCCTCTGCCCTACCTCCATATCTGGCCCAGCTGGAGGATGTGGATGAGGGACTGTCCGAACCAGACGCAGAAGGAGTAGTACGGGGACCTCCTGGCGGCCCGGCCGCCCTGCGCCGTGCTGGCCGTGCTGTTGGTGGTGGTGTTCTTGCTGGCGGTCGACGCCTGCCTCTGCGGCGTGGCCGGGTGATGCTGGGCTGTAACGTCGCCGTGCGAGGCCGAGCCGCTCAGCAGCTTGTTCCCGTCCATGTGGGAGCAGTCGGCGGCGGGATCTGCCCCGTCGTCGGTGCTGAAGTCGTGGACGAACCACCTGAAGCTGAAGAGCTGGACCGAGAAGGAGCCGAGCACCACGAAGAAGAGCGTCAGGCCGAACCACCAGTACTCGCGGCGGAGGTAGTAGTCGACCGAGAGCCACACGTCGGTGCCGACGTCGGCTAGATACACGGCCACTGCGGCCACGATCCACAAGCAGTCCCACACCGTGTACTTCTGCTGCGCCCTGCCCAGGCGAAGGCACGTCGAGGTGGCGCCTCCGCCGCCGCAGCACCGCGACTCCCCGTTGGCGAAGTCCGCTTCCCCGGTGCCCGCAGAGTCCGGCAGGCCGCCCGGGTGGAGCCCCTGCACCGAGCCCGAGTGCTCCGAGTTCTGCAAGGGGGTGAAGGCCACGTCGCTCTTCTTCATCTTCAGGACCCCGTCCGACTTGGCGGCCATTATCGGGCTGTTGGAATCTTAGAGGGAGATGTTCGCTCCGGTCCTCCCTCCTCCTGCCGCGTCCCCCTGCCTCGCTCCGTCGACACCCTTCTGCGTGTCGCTCCTACTCCTCCTCCTTTCTGGGCAGGACTAGCTCCTCCACACGGCCGCCTGCTCATCATCCAGAATAGAGGTGAAATGGGAGAGCCAGCCTGCTCCGGGGGTTCGCTCCATATCACGGCTTTATTCTCCCGGTGCTGAGAGGGCTTCCCCGCTGCTTTCCTCCTCCCTACCGGGGGGAACCGGCGCTCTGCGGCTCGTCAGTCGCTGCCCTCGATGAGTCCTGATGCCGAGGCCGATGTTGGAGGTGGAGATGGAGACGAGAGTGCAGGGATAGGAGGAGGTGGTGGAGGAGGAGGAGGAGGACGCTGCAGCCATCTGCTTCTTCTACGCTCCGACTGGAAACGATGACATCACCTCCCCTCCTCTGCCCCCCTCTACCCCTCCTCCTTTCAACTCCTCCTCTCCCCCTCTCCCCCTCTCCTCCTCCCTTCTCCTCCTCTCTCCTCCTCCCTTCTCCTCCTCTCTCCTCCTCTCATCATCCTTCCTGTTCTTTTGTCCCCCTTCTCCTCCTCTCTCCTCCTCCTCTCTCCTCCTCTCTTCTCCTCCTCTCTTCTCCTCCTCTCTCCTCCTCCTCTCTCTGCTCCTCTTCTCCTCCTCTCTCCTCCTCCTCTCTCCTCCTCTCTCCTCCTCCTCTCTTCTCCTCCCCCCTTCTCCTCCTCCTCTCTCCTCCTCTCTCCTCCTCCTCTCTTCTCCTCCTCTCTCCTCCTCCTCTCTCTGCTCCTCTTCTCCTCCTCTCTCCTCCTCCTCTCTCCTCCTCTCTCCTCCTCCTCTCTTCTCCTCCCCCCTTCTCCTCCTCCTCTCTCCTCCTCTCTCCTCCTCCTCTCTTCTCCTCCTCTCTCCTCCTCCTCTCTCTGCTCCTCTTCTCCTCCTCTCTCCTCCTCCTCTCTCCTCCTCCTCTCTCTGCTCCTCTTCTCCTCAGCTTCTTGCTCATGCACAGTTTAAGTCCAGAGAACACCTGAAAAATATATTTTTCTTCCAACTCCAGCCAGACCCGCCGTGGATTCGGACCTCCAGCAGCTCCGGAGTCCTGCAGGGGCTCCGCTCTCTTTCAGCACCATGGACAGTTCCCTCGACCACTCCTCAGCCTCTGCAGCTGCTTCTGACAAATCTTGAAACGCTTGAAATGCACAGAAAAATAACCTGGGAAAACAGAAGGCATTTACATAAATTAATAGATTAAAATAATGGTTTGACCAAACAATTGACCTTTAAATATGGCGAAAACAGATCATGCTGTATTGAAAACAGCGGATAAACAACAACAATATGCACATTGAAGGAGTTTCTGAGAATTGCTTGGAGATATCAGAGACATAAAATATGCTCAAAACTACATGTAAATTATATTATTGGGAAGTTGGCAAGTTCTGTTGCACTTTTAGGAAAAGTAAGACACACACTGGATGCAAAAATCATTACACACCTTGCATTGCTCACTTTTTTTTTTTTTTTTTTGCATTATCTGTCTTACTATGTGGAGATCTGAGGAAGTAACTACAAAAGCACATTGCAGGACATGCATATTGATAAAAAGAACAATAAGGACAGTAAACAATGTAGGCTATAGAGTAAATACGAATCAAAGCAAACACCTCATGTGCTTCAAGAGGTCAAGTGCCCTGAAATGTCAGGAGTTGGATTTCAGACATCAGTTCAGTTTAACTTACAGTCATTTCGGGCACTTTCAAAGAAAAAAACCCAACAGTTCAACATGAGCAAGAAGAGCGGCGAGGGGGGAAAAATCCTTTTAACAGGACGAAACCTATATTGGAGGAGACGTTCTACTGTTCCAGTTGGGGTTGCAGGCTAGAGGAGAGACAGACAGACTGTGAGGAAGGATTCAAACCCTGGTTCAGGTAAAGATTCTCCATTCGGTTCAGCAAAGATCCATACACTGCAGACAGAATGGGGCAGAAAGCTTCAGGCCCTGAGCTTCAAGTTCCACTGTCGGATATCATACATGTACTGAGAGAGAGCGAGAGCAAGAGAGAGATCATTTTTAATTCTATCTTACATTTAACAGGAAACCAAGAAAGAGAAGCTAATAAGTGATGTGATTGCTCCTGTAGCAGAAAATTAAAGCTCATCCAGGCTTTGATGTCAAGACGACAAGTTTCTAATTAAACGAGTTGATAATCACAAATATTTACAGCTAGAAATAACTGGTTGACAAAAAAATTTACAGAAAATGATAATGGAAATAGAATATTTATTCAGTCTGAGAGCAGAACTAAACTGCTAACAACACAGTTGAACAACCACAATGAAAAGACTCATATTAATGGTTCTGTGGCACAAAGATCACTTTTGAAAGGGTGTGCAAACAATATCTACTGAAGAGTTACAGTATGAGACAGGAAGTGGAGGTGGTCAAATCATATGTGTGTGTGTGTGTGTGTGTGTGTGTGTGTGTGTGTGTGTGTGTGTGTGTGTGTGTGTGTGTGCGCGCGCACATTTTTCTATCCTTGTGGGGACCAAATGTCCCCACAAGGACAGGAAAACCTGACACGATGTGCCTTGTGGGGACCTTTTTCCGGTCCTAATGAGGGGAAACAGTGTTTTCTTGACCATGTTGTTGTTACTGAAAAAAGTAAAAGTGCAAAAACATTTCTTTAGGGTTCGGCTGTGTTGTGGTCTAGGTTAGGGTCAGGGTTAGGGTTAGGGTTAGGGTAAGGGGCTAGGAAATGCATTATGTCAATGAGTGTCCTCACAAGGATAGAAATACAAACCTGTGTGTGTGTGTGTGTGTGTGTGTGTGTGTGTGTGTGTAAGGTAAGGTCAGGTAACGTACTTTATTTGTCATTATACAGCGAATGTACAACGAAACACTTCATCTGCATTTAACCCATCCTTCAATGCCGCTGAAGCATTCCGTAAGGAGCAGTGGGCAGCCCGGGGACCCATCTCCAGATGGGTGTGTGTGTGTGTGTGTGTGTGTGTGTGTGTGTGGGTGTGTGTGCCCAAAATGTATCTCTAACTTTTAATAATTGCCATGTTGTAGTGATACAATGTTAATACACATGAGGACAGTTACACCAGTTTTGTTTGAAAAGGGGGCGGGGGGCAAGATCTGTTTCTGGCACATGGTCAATGGTTTTAACTTAGAAAGTGTCTGCCATCAGCCATAGTTGCAGTTGAAGCTGGGCGACAGTAGCTCAGATGGTAGAGCGGGTTGTATCTTAACTGGAAGGTTGGCGGTTCGATCCCCGCTCCCACAGGTGTAAAAATGTTGTTGTGTCTTTGGGCAAGACACTTCACCCACCTTGCCTAGTATGAAAGCAGTGAGAGTGAATGGTTGGTGGTGGTCGGAGGGGCCGATGGCGCAGATTGGCAGCCTCACCTCCGTCAGCCTGCTCCAGGGCAGCTGTGGCTACAGCAGCAGCTTACCACCACCCAGTATGGAGAGAATGAATAATGCAATGTAAAGCGTCTTTGAGTGTCCAGAAAAGCGCTATATAAAACCAATGCATCATTCTTATTAAGTTTCACCCAATATGGATAAATGTTTATGGTTGTTCAAGATTCTAGATTCAAGAGTTACCTGTTAGGTTAGTTAGTTTAGAAGTTAATTAGCCACCTGTCAAACAAACCCAACCGGTCCAGTGCACTACTGTAGAGTGATGCGCTGCTGCATTATCCCATCACATACAGCTCATCTTATTTAAAGGTGCATTAAGGAGTTTTTCAACTTTAAAAATACTTATTTTCCACCATAAATATGTTCCACATTTTTAATGCTGTGTACAATGTGCCCTGACTTATTCATTACCAGTACCTCTAACAGGCTAAACTGTCACTTGAAAGTCACAGTGCCGGTCCGGCTCCACAGTTTTTTTGGCTAGAATTTGAGAGGAATGACATAATGCACGCTCCGGCTGGCCTGACTGAGTTAAGGTTTCGTTTTGTCCACCATTACTTTGCCAGATGCTTAGTGAGCAACAACTGAGCAGGATCTTCCAGGAAGTCAGAACAGACTGGCTTCTAGCACTGCAGCTCCACACAGACTCCACCAGGGAGAAGAAACTTACATTTTACTCGAGCGCTACTAAACGAGCGAGGAAGGAGCTCCCCTCTTACGTGCACGCAAGTCACAGGCACAAGTGTTTCACTAAGCTGCATTACGCCCAAGGCCTGCAGAGGGCGCTGTTTCACATAAAACGTGCAAACTCCTTAATGCACCTTTAAAATCCTTTCAATTAAATGTTTTTAGGTTTTTATCAAAAGTCTGAAATGACTGTTACACTTAATATTTTGCTCTCAAGATTTTAAAGTAAATTCTAATTATTTTCTATAACACAATTAATTAAACATTTCTGACACTTGGTAAGCAGGTGAAATGCTTTGATTTGAATTGATTCTGCTTCGTCTTTTGATCAAATCTGTTATAGTAGTGACTGCTACACATATGAATTTGCATTTGAGTGAACTATAACCTTCTTCATTGGACGACATGGACAGTAGTGAGGCATCTTAATTTAGATGCAAATTTAAGTCATGGCGATTAAAAACGGCCAATATTGACTCTCGTATATTGTCTCTCCAAAGTTAGCCATTTGTAAAGAGGTTCTCTCTTTAGACATGCAAAGCTGTTTAAGTGTATTTTATTCTATTCTTTATTACAATTTCAATACATTTAGCTCATTAAAAGTTATTTCCAAAGTTATTGTACAGTTTTACATTTCTGCTTTCTGTAACGGATGAGGCTGAGTTGTCAACAGGCAAGGCTGGCAGCTGCTGGGGCCCACAGGCCACTAGGGGGCCCCAAAAGCTGACAAACTGTACTCCACAGTCTTAAAGAGATGTTGGATCATACAGTATTAACAGAGAAACGCTTCTGGATCTTCTGGAAACCTCAGCATCGCCTTTTGTCTGCTTCTAAATCTTCCAGTCACTGTTTCCTCAGCTTCAACAAGTAATCAAACTCTGTCTCCGGTCATCAGTGTCCCAGGAGAGACGTTCGGGAGTCGGGACTACAGAGCAGTGTGTGAAGGTCTCTGGATCTGGAGGACAGAGTTACAGCATCTGCACGAGTCAAAGCACACAAACAGCATTTGTAGGTTAAATGTTTGACTAATTTTGATGAGCATGGGTTCATAACCTGGATTTTGTCCCTTGAGAAAGTATTTGAACACTGTTTTGTATGTTTATGTTGTTTTTACTGAAGTGGGATTTACTTTTGTATATTTTAAAGGGGACATATTATGCTTTTTTTCAGTCACGTCACATAGGTCTCAGAAGCCCAAAAACATAGTATATAAGTTTGTTCACCCCAAATTCATCCCTTGTTCGTAGTTTCAGCGGTCTAAAAAGTCGCTCCGACGAGCCCTCCTAAGAACAGGAGCCTGCTTTCCGGTATGCACTTGACTTGAACGCATCTGGCCACGCCCACTCTCTCTCTTACACACACACACACACACACACACACACACACATGGTGGGGGCACACTCAGGGAGAGGAGTATATCTGCTTATTTCAGGACAAGCGGACCAAACTCAGCCTCGGCTGTTTCAGCAGGCATTTCACAAAATGTGGTGCAGCAAGACAGGGAGGAAACAGACAATTTTCAAATTTGAACATCATAATGAGGCTATGGCAACACATACTGCTATAACAAACTCTTCACAAAGTGAAAAAAGCACAATATGTCCCCTTTAAAATGATACTGATACACTGTTTAAAATGAGCTCAGTTTTCAGTTTATTTTCTGTTGATGTGAGAACAACATTATAGATGCACATGAATATGTTAGATGTGTATTTTAAAGGAATGTTAACATTTTTATTTGAAAATATTTATGGCATTTTACTGTTTTACATAAAGTTTTTTTTATTGCATGTACATTCTAATTTGAACAATTCAAAGGCTGTTTTCTTTAAAAGAGCACAGTTATCAAGTTGTTTCGTAATCATACATTTTTAAAACAGTTACTGACTTTTGTTTCTCTGTCTTGGTTTTAGATTGTTTCAAAATACCACCACAATCTAAAAGCACAACTGTACCAACTGGAACCAGGGTTTGAATCCCTCCCAAACTCCCTCCACCCTGTCCTGTCATTTTTCTGTCTGTCTATCCTCACATCCTAACACCAATAGCACAGAGTCTCCACCTCTGAGTCTGGTTCTGCAGGTTTCCTCCTGTTTAAAGGGTTTCCTTTCCACCGTCACTTCTGCTCGCTCATGTGGAATTATTTGTTTTTTAGAAATGCCTTGATGGGACTGTCCATCCATCCATCCATCCATCTTCAGCCGCTTATCCGGGGCCGGGTCGCGGGGGCAGCAGTCTCAGCAGGGATGCCCAGACTTCCCTGTCCCCAGACACTTCCTCCAGCTCTTCTGGGAGGATCCCAAGGCGTTCCCAGGCCAGCCGAGAGACATAGTCTCTCCAGCGTGTCCTGGGTCTTCCCCGGGGTCTCCTCCCGGTGGGACATGCCCGGAAAACCTCCCCAGGGAGGCGTCCAGGAGGCATCCTGAACAGATGCCCGAGCCACCTCAGCTGGCCCCTCTCGATGTGGAGGAGAAGCGGCTCTACTCTGAGCTCCTCCCTGGTGACTGAGCTCCTCCCCCTGTCTCTAAGGGAGCGCCCAGCCACCCTACGGAGGAAGCTCATTTCGGCCGCTTGTATCCGGGATCTTGTCCTTTCGGTCATGACCCAAAGTTCATGACCATAGGTGAGGGTGGGAACGCAGATTGACCGGTAAATCGAGCGCTTCGCCTTTCGGCTCAGCTCCCTCTTCACCACGACGGACCGATACAACGACTGCATCACTGCAGACGCTGAACCGATTCGCCTGTCAATCTCACGCTCCATCCGTCCCTCACTCGTGAACAAGACCCCAAGATACTTAAACTCCTCCACCTGGGCTAGGGTCTCTCTACCTACCTGGAGAGGGCAAGCCACCTTGTTCCGGTCGAGGACCATGGCCTCGGATTTAGAGGTGCTGATCCTCATTCCTGTCGCTTCACACTCGGCTGCGAACCGCCCCAGTGCATGCTGTAGGTCCGGGTTCGATGAAGCCAACAGGACAACATCATCTGCAAAAAGCAGAGATGAAATCCTGTGGTCCCCGAAACGGACCCCCTCCGACCCCTGGCTGCACCTAGAAATTCTGTCCATAAAAACGATGAACAGAACCGGTGACAAAGGGCAGCCCTGCCGGAGTCCAACATGCACCGGGAACAGGTCCGACTTACTGACGGCAATGCGGACCAGACTCCTACTCCGGTCATACAAAGAACGGACGGCCCTTAACAAGGGGCCCCGGACTCCATATTCCCGGAGCACCCCCCACAAGACACCACGAGGGACGCGGTCGAATGCCTTCTCCAAGTCCACAAAACACATGTGGACTGGTTGGGCAAACTCCCACGAACCCTCGAGCACCCTATGGAGGGTGTAGAGCTGGTCCAGTGTTCCACGACCAGGACGAAAACCGCATTGTTCCTCCTGAATCCGAGGTTCGACTATCGGTCGGATCCTCCTCTCCAGTACCCTGGAATAGACTTTCCCGGGGAGTCTGAGGAGTGTGATCCCCCTATAGTTGGAGCACACCCTCCGGTCCCCCTTTTTAAACAGGGGGACCACCACCCCGGTCTGCCAATCCAGAGGCACCGTCCCCGACTGCCACGCGATGTTGCAGAGACGTGTCAACCAAGACAGTCCCTGCACATCCAGAGACTTGAGGTACTCAGGGCGAATCTCATCCACCCCCGGTGCCTTGCCACCGAGGAGCTTACCAACCACCTCGGTGACTTCAGCTTGGGTGATGGACGAGTCCACCTCTGAGACCTCAGCCTCTGCTTCCTCCACGGAAGACGTGGCGACGGGATTGAGGAGGTCCTCGAAGTATTCCTTCCACCGTCCTGTGATATCCCCAGTTGAGGTCAACAGCTCCCCACCTCCACTGTAAACAGTGTTGGCGGAGACCTGCTTTCCCCTCCTGAGGCGCCGGATGGTTTGCCAGAATTTCTTCGAGGCCGACCGATAGTCCTCCTCCATGGCCTCCCCGAACTCCTCCCAGACCCGAGTTTTTGCCTCCACAACCGCTCGGGCTGCAGTTCGCTTGGCCTGCCAGTACCCGTCAGCTGCTTTGGGAGTCCCATGAGCCAGAAAGGCTCGATAGGACTCCTTCTTCAGCTTGACGGCAGCCCTCACCTCCGGTGTCCACCACCGGGTTCGGGGGCTGCCACCACGACAGGCACCAGAGACCTTACGACCACAGCTCCGGGCAGCTGCTTCGACTGTGTTGAATGAAAACTGAAAACCATTAAAACTTAATTGAATTTCTTCCAAGAGCCACATTGGTGCAGTGGTTAGCGCTCGTGCCTCACAGCAAGAAGGTCCTAGGTTCAAATACCGGCTGGGGCTCAGGCCTTTCTGTGTGAAGTTTGCATGTTCTCCCCGTGTGTGCATGGGTTCTCTCCGGGTACTCCGGCTTCCTCCCACGGTCCAAAAACATGCATGTTAGGTTAATTGATCACCCTAAATTGCCCCTAGGTGTGAATGGTTGTCTGTTTGTATATGTCAGCCCTGCGACAGACTGGCGACCTGTCCAGTCTACCCCGCCTTCGCCCACAGCAGCTGGGGTCGGCTCCAGCCACCCGCAACCCTGAAAAGGGAGAAGCGGTAGAAAACGAAAGAATGAATCTTCCAAGAAAATAAAGGTGTAAAATTATGGCTCAAAAACATTTGACAAACACCCCCACAGCGAAAGTAGGTCACATGAACACATTTATTTGTCTTGCATTTCGATAACTGAACAAAACGTCCTTGTCGTTCACTATCATTATGTTGACTTACATAGAATGAAATCTGACTACTCATCACACAGGCTACTGTTCAACAAATAAAGTAGATGAGGATGGAGGAGTGGAACATTAAGGAAACAATAAAAGAAGTCAAGCAGGCAGGACAGAGGAAGAAAAAGAAGAAGCAGGCGTTCAGTGTCAGGGGTTTGCCTGTTAGTATGTACAAAACTTACACGATTACAACAAATAGAAGTGAATACACGTCTGTGGAGCGGTGCATAGGGGACCCGCGTCATGGTTCTTGTGCCTGTGAGAGACCACCTTATAACACAGTTTATTAAAAAATATGCATAACAGAGCAGAATCGTCTTTCTCTGTGTGGAAGAAATGAACCGAGGAACAATTAGTCCTTACATGAAGAGAGAACACACATTTACTTGATCCAAGCATCTTAAAGTTTGTGAGGTATTTTGTTATTTGAAGCTCATATTCTCTGCTATGCAGAAGTTTTCTTTGCAGGATTTCTTTAATTCTTGTCTGTTTTTGTCGCTTCCACTCATTTTCTACTTTTGCACTTTCTTCTCCATGTAATTCAGTTTCATTGGTGCCTGGAAATGGAACGCAGGTGTGAGTGTGACCGTGTGTGTCGATGTTTGTGTGGTGGCCTGTCCAAATGCACTACCTTCACCACAGTCATCTGGCTTTGTCTAAATTCAGTCCGTATTTGGTTGAAGCAGTGTAGAAGATGGATGGATATGAATCTCTCCAGACTTTGACAATTGTGCTGAACAAAGCGTTCATTTTTCACCAAAACCGAACTGAACACTGTGGCCACAGGTAAGGTAGAGAATCAAAACTGCTTACTTTGTGCCATTTTAGATACATTGTTGTAATTTAAAACATCATCAGTGGTTTCTGGGAATAAGCTTGTGGGCTGTGAAGGATGAGGAAGGAGGTGACAAAGCCCCCAGTGTCCCATGTCTCCACTGATCCTTTCTAAATAACACCTACAAGAAGTTGTGTTTTCATACTGAATCTTACGTTCAGCTTCATGCTGCAGCACCACAGAGACCTAAGCTGAGAACTGACTCCACTAAACCACTAAAAGAAAAAAAAACCTGTGGCACTGTGAGGTTTGAGCTTTAAGCTGAGGTGTACAAAAACTACCTGTCTGATATCTACTATTTATTATAGTTTGAATGTATGGAGAAATGTGTGAGGATTTGCATAGAATTGTATCCAATACAGAAGAGAGCAAGTGAGGAGTGAGAAGAATTAACGTCCAAAAACAAAAAGAAAATGCTGGCCATATTATACAGGTTTTTTTTCCCACCTTCTCATAAATGGTCTATTTATGAAAAGGCACCTTTTTTTTTGAAGGGGTGGG
This sequence comes from Salarias fasciatus, assembly GCF_902148845.1. Lineage (NCBI taxonomy): Eukaryota > Metazoa > Chordata > Actinopteri > Blenniiformes > Blenniidae > Salarias > Salarias fasciatus. The sequence goes on from NC_043762.1 coordinate 2,259,625, forward strand.
TGAGTGGGGGGATGTCCAGAACAACACTCGGCCTCAAGTTCCGCTTATAAAAATGTAATAAAGTAGAATGAACCAAGAAGCCCCAAAATATTGATCTGGAACAAATTAGAACACAAATATGTGGTTTGCCTTGAAAATGCCTGTAGGGGGCAGCATAACACTATCTTTACATTACAGTCAGCATCCACACACACACACACACGCACTGCTTGGTCGTCATGTATGGACATGCTGTCATGAATGAACATGGTGTGAACAGCCACTTAAAATCAGGTGTCTGGAAAGTTCGGCGTGTGAAGACATGGTGTGGCAGACTGACCCACCTCCTCGGAGTTAGTTGCAGGGATTTGGGAGCATTGGTGACGTTGTTCTAACTTTTAAGTGCAATCAGTCACAAGAACATACAAAATATGTGAGCTGATAATTGATAAGTTCAGGTGAATCAATACAACATCCATGCAGTTTTTTTCTGGCTACTAAATACTGCATGTTAGAAAATCAGTACATCTGGACTGTAGAGTTTGATGTCTGAGAAGCAATTGTACAGTTAGCCTTTACTGTTGAACAAGCTTCCAGCTTTACAGCAACCTGTCTGAGTGTCTGACTGCTCACATGAAAGTCACCAATGTCCCACAATCATTGTCAACAACTTGTTGAGTACAGTACAAATACTGCCAATAGAAACGGTGGCCACAACTACAACCAACCCTCAATTTACAACAATCTGGAACAATCTTTTAATAAGACATTAGTCTCACAGAGACCAAAAAAGATGGTGTGCTCTTCATTCACTGTAAAAGTTGAAGGGTTGCTTGAACGCTGGTGGCCATTCATGTTCTTGATCATCTAAAGATAAATGATGAATGTTTTTTGTTTTGTTTTCAGACACGTTGAATCAAAGCCTCACTAGACCATCATGACATGAGTGGCACATGTATAATGAGCCAAAGTACTCCATCAGAGAACTTGTCCTTGATTTTGTGCGCATTCCGTTCTGCAGTGTCGTCTTTCTACATCAGATAACTTCATATTTCTTGTAAGAAGTGTACAGTGTTATGCCCTAAGCATATTTTATTGCAGTTTTCTTTAAAATACTGACTTATTCTAGAAGTGTGTGTAAACAGTGATCTAGCAGTTAAGTCAAAACCAAGGATTTCTACTCCCTTTTCAGTTTCCAGACCCTGCTTTCATCTCTGATGCTTTCAGAAAATCAGAGACTAATATTAAAAAGAAAACAAAAGCAACAAATTAAAAAAACCTGAAACACACAGAAAGTGGACAAATATTACTGAAACAAAGACAAGTGTTCAGTATACAGTGGACATGTCTGTCCTCTTGGACTATACAGTGCTATTCGTTGAGTGACCAGACATCAGAGTGAGACGACTGATCTGGTCTCACGTGCTTGTGCTTGTCGCAAAAAAAAAAAAAAAAAGGAAAAAAAAAAAGAACAAATATCTATGAGCGAGCAAAATCCACAATGTGGAATAATGTCTTGTCAATCAAGTCTTGGAAAATATATATCTTTAAAGGTTACTCTGACAAATATAAAAAGATAATCAAGCCCCTCTTGGTCCTTCCTCTGTGTATTTAGTCGATCATAATAAATAGGCCTATGCAGCAAGCAACAGGAAACTGAGAACTTATCCTGCTGTACACAAAAAAAACAAAACAACTTTTCAGGCTAATCGTCAATGTCGTCACTCCAACAAGGCTTTGTTTTTGCTCACAGGTGAGCTTGAAGAAGATGAATGACTTGTTTTGCTTTGCAGCACACAGCAGTGTCACTTCAGACTCAAAATCATCCCCAGACCAGTGAGCGTGTGCTTTTGCACTTCCTCCAGTCAGTCATAAAGTCATGTGACAACACTCCAGCGGTGTCTGTTGTGGGACAGTCTCACATAACAAAAAAGAGACAAAGATCCAAAAGCTTTGTTCGATAAGGTGACTGCTACGCTCCAGAAACATAACAACACTGTCATTTGTTTTGTTGGACTGTGTTTCCAGTGTCACCATCCGTCCATCTAAAACCCACACCACAAGTAGTTTTTCAAGTTTAAGTCTGGGGAGTTGCTGGGATTGAGCCCCTTGGCCTTTTGCAAGTCTGTGAGCATGTCTTTACTTTTTGTGCTCACATGCTAGTTTCACAGGACGGTGTCAGATTCCCATCCAGATCAATGTGGTTCTCTCGTTTTTCTGGACCCTGGTCTGCTCCGGCCCCTCCTGCTCCATCACTCACGCCTTCCAGAGTCAGCAGCTCCTGGGTGCAGTTTAGTGGGCTGCCTTTGGCCGACAGTGGGCTCGCACCACTGCCGGAGCCACCTGCAGACTTTTCCATGTGATTCCTCCCCTGGTGGCTTAAGCCTGTGAGCTGTCCTTCACCTTCTAAGCTGCGAGCTGCTGAGCCTTCACCTCCCCCCTGGGAGTTGCTGGGACTGACAGATTTCTGGACCAGGGATGGGGTTTGCAGGAGTGCCAGCGGAGACTTAGCTTCATGTGTTGCAGAAGTGGGAGACGGAGTGTACTTGGAAACCTTGTCGTCAGAAAGTAGCTGAGCGAGCTTGGCCGAGCCAGTGGAGATGGGGGTTGTCACAGGTGTCATCACCGCCATGAGAACGTCATCACTAGAACCGATGTAGTCAACTTTGAGGGAGCCCATCTTTTTCGGGGTGTATTCTTTTACACTGTCCACACTCAGGTCTTCAGTGTTGCAGTCAGCAGGGCTAGAAACAAACTCATACAGTCCCTCTTTGATAATGGACATAGGCTTGATGGTATCAGAGCCCCGACTCGCCTCCAAAGCGCTGATCTGACTTAGATCCAAGGGAGGGGGGATACGCTGCTGCTTAGTGCCAGTCTGGCTTACTTCACCACTGGGAAGCTGAGAGCCTCTTTCCCCTCTTTCTGTTGTGAAATCATCAGCTACGTTGGATAATTTCCTGACCTTACTGACGTTTGGTGAACTTTGCCGGGCCTGGGTGGTTTGTATTGCATTCATCTCTATTTGCTCCTCTTTCATTTTTTGCTGTTGATCCTGGATTTCTGCTGCCTTGTTGTAAGCATCCTCTAAGCATTTTGCACTGAGGCATTGAGGGGTGGTTTTGTTGGATGAGGGCTTGGCTCGTTCAGGGGAACCCAGCTGAGCCACCTCCTGGTAGTGTTGGGACTTCCCTGGGCTATCGGCCTCTGCGTTGGAGTAGTGCTTGTGGTAGCTCCATCGACTAGGAGACAGGTGATTGTCCACGGGACATTTACTGTCCTCCTTTTTTTCCACCAGCACATCTGTGAGTTCCATACTACGAGCAAAAGCATCCTTGAGGTTGATGGAAATAATACTTCCACTCCGTTTGGCTCTTTCCAGAGCCTCTCGTCTCTTGATGGCCTTCTCCTGCCTCTTCTGCTCTCTGTAGAACTCAGAGAAGTTGTTGACAATGATTGGGATGGGTAAGGCAATGACCAACACTCCTGCTATGCAGCAGAGCCCTCCCACAATTTTTCCCAGCAGAGTTTGTGGATAAATATCTCCATAACCGACAGTAGTCATAGTAATGGTGGCCCACCAGAAGGAGGCAGGGATGCTGGTAAATTTGGTGGCATCCTCATCCTTCTCAGCAAAGAACACCAAGCTGGAGAAGATCATAATGCCCATGGCCAGGAAGAGGATGAGCAGACCCAGCTCATTGTAGCTTCTCCGCAGAGTGAAGCCTAAAGACTGGAGTCCTGTAGAGTGTCTTGCCAGCTTCAAGATCCTGAGGATCCTCATGATACGGAAGATCTGGACCACACGCCGCACGTTCTGGAATTGCATTACGTTCTTGTTGGATTCAGTTAGACAGAGGGTCACGTAGTAAGGCAATATAGCCAGCAAATCAATGATATTTAGTGGTGCTTTGATGAAATTCCACTTGTTGGGAGCTGAGAGCAGGCGCAGCATGTACTCCATGGTAAACCAGGCTATACAGACTGCTTCCACGTGGGCTAGGTTGGGGTTGTCGTTGAATTGGCCGAATTCATCTACAACCTGCAGTTCTGGCAGGGTGTTGAGAGACAGTGAGATGGTGGAGATGACAATGAACAGGATGGAGATCATGGCCAGGACCTGGAAGACAAAAACAAGACTGGTGGTCAGTCTGTATTCTCTACACAAATCACTCAACCAATGCTGATAGAAATCACATGGAACAGCTCTGTTTTTTCTAATGTGGTACGACAACAGTCATTTTGTTCCTATGATGTTGGAATCAATCCAAATGCATGATTCATGGTTTCGTCTAACTTCCAAACATTTTGTCCCAAACCCTTCAAAATGAGTCCTAATGACAAGTAATTGGTGGATTTTTACAGTTGTTCAAATTTGAAAGGATTGTTAATGAGATTTCATTACCTTTATTCACACAGTTAGTGTTCAATGGTATTTAAACACGGTTTAAATTTAGAATGTGAATGTAAACATCAATTCATTAATCTTATATCACTATCCCCTTGTCAGTCGTCCTTTTCAAAAAGAAAAGAAAAAAAACAGTGTAAAGCTTTTAGCCAAGTGAATGAAACCAACACATTGCTCATGATAATCTTTTCTCAGAGAGCTGACTGGTGGAGACAAACCACTCCAGAGCTGATTTCAGTAGCTGGATTCACAGGAAAACAAAGAACTGTGTGATTGTGGAACATTGAGAAGTTCAATGTGCTTTCAGTGATGATTTACATTTATCCATTCATCCTCTGAATCACGCACATCAGTGGTGATGGATGCCATGCAAAATGTTCATCATCTGGGTTCCAGAGAGTTTTAAGAAAGCTTCTAAGAAAGTTGAATAAGAAATGTCTCATTGTAATCAAGTAGCAAACAAAACATGAAGAAAAAGCGCTGTCCAGTACCATAGAACCCCATTCTGCATCTGGTTTATTAATTTATACTGCATTTTATGACCATAAAAAATACACCTGGCTTGTTCTTCAACACCAACCCTGATGTCACATTGAACGATTTGGCAGTATCCTTCAGTTCTGACTCAGCACTCTGCAATAATGTCCAAATCCTGCTAGCAGCCACTCAGGGCTGCAGAATCCATTACCTTTCATTGTAACTACTTCTAAGATTAAATCAATAAAGAGCCATTACCTTGTTGGTGTGCAGTTTTTACAAAGGTTAGCAAAAGGCTTTTGACTATTACCCTGAAGATGGTTTCACCTTGACAGATCTTTCTTGAATAGTAACACAATTTCAATGTTAATTCAAATTTCAACTGAACATTTCATCCACTATTTTGCACTTACTTTAGCTCATTTTTAAAAATTTACTTTTAACTCCAGTTTGTGTTTTTGTCTGAATGAAAGTACGACTGGTATCTTAATTGTGATACGTTTTCATAAAACAGTCACAAAAACCAGCAATTGACATAATTTCATCAAGCCTTTGTAAGGCATCGTTTTTTCTTCTCTGAGTGTATTATTACCATCAGCAGAGATTCAGAAAGGACTGTTTCCTGGAATATCTAAAAGGTGAATATCTTTTTCCTTCTGCCAATAGCTAAAGGTACTTTTGTTCAGTTTTTATATTACCATTCCACCCTCTGTTTGTCTTGAAGTAAAGGTCTGGCCTTATGCTGATGACATACTGATCTACACACATGACTGTACTCTAACACTATAAAGCAGTCAGTTCAATACAAACTCACAAGTGTTACTTCTCATATAACAACTAATCCAATCGTTCTTGCAGCTTAATGTAACAAAATCTGTCAGTATTTAAAAAAAAACACCTTGCAGATATGACGATATGAAATCAAAAGCAGTTGAAACATCTTCCAGTTTATTTTCCCATTTCTTTCAAAACACAGTCAAACACAGAGGTACACAGTTATTCACTATTTGGGGTTATCATACTGTTTGACAAGCTGGCAAAAGCTGGAGATATTTACTGAATATGTGCACATTTTTGCCTGATTTTTGAAGGGTTTTACATTTTTGAACACAGTCATTTCTAGCATCTAAAAACATTTGAATTGATGTCCGATCAGCTCCCACTGCAGATACATAATTACTAGTTCGACCTGTGAATGTTAAGAAAAGGGTAATTAATATCCTGTTTGTTGTGTTTTTTCTAATGTAGGTTGACCTTTTTGGTCTTGATTTCTATTTCTATTCTTTGCTTGTGCCAACTGTTTATGTCACCTATTTTCCTATTCATTTGTGTCTGACCTTATTGCTGGCTTTTAGGTCACCAATTAAAAAAGAATCTGGGACAAAAGACAAGAAGCTTCAACTAATTCTGCCTATTAAAAGTTGTTTTCTGATTATTTATTAGCAATGTATTAAGTATTATCAAAAAAATAAATACATAATTAAAATGAATTCTACTGAAATCCTTTTTGAAGTGGCAGGGAATGTGTGAACAAAATGATTGCTGGAGTCTTTACAGCGTTAACAAAACCCAGAATGTCGCGCCGTGTCGAGGCGGCTGAAGCGTAAGTGGCCGGAGTCCTCTCCCCGCAGCCCTTCTAGGACATTTCAGGATAATTGTAATAGGATTGTGTTGCTATCAATAGAAAGGATAGAGAGAGGTTAGAAGTGGTTACTCATTCTTTCCTCCTGCAGCAGGAAGAATCAAGCTGTGTCTGGAGTCAAGTAATAAAGCTGGATTTTAATCAAAGTGGACCAATAACAATCGACATGATCGGTCACTATGAATGGTGACTTTACTCTAAACACAGCTTCTTCTCAGTGAGAGCAAAGGATGCAGGTAGATAAATATTTAACTTTTTACAAGGCAAATAATCACAAGGATGAAATCATTTATCTGCAATAACAGTTAATTGACTTGATGCTTTACTGGACACCAACACATTTAGAGTTATGTCAAATAAAAATCAAATGTATTGATGGAAAAAAATATTATTTTAATATTGATAAAACTAATAATCAAATGTAAATGTACATTAAAATTAAAGGATTTTATGTGGTTAAAGAACAGGAGCAAAAATCCAAAATTACAGTTTCACCAGCTCCCTTCACAACATATAAAGAAATTAAGACAAGCTATACAAAGAAATCCAGTATTGATTAAAGATAATTGTGGATTTGAAAAATTTAGTATCAGATATTTATAATTCAGTATACAAGGTTTGACTTTGATGACTTATAAGGCAGAATTATAAATGTTAGAAAAGTTTGAATAATTTTGATTAAACTTCGTACCGGTTTCCCTGTTTTAACATTAGAACATCTGTTGATATTTTTTTTTATATATTTTTCTATGGTATTCTTTTCTCATGTTCCATTTTATATCATTGCTTTCAAATCTATTTTCAGTGTTTTAAAATGATGAACTAATTTATGTGTTGATCAGGCCTTAAAGTTAACTAATAACTTACTTTAAATTGATTAAAACTAATTTTGAAGTAAATTGCTTTTCATTTAATAAGAATTGTCCGGAAAAGACATGAACTGAAGTGCACGTTGAGCCGTGCACCGGTTGGCTCAGGATGAAAATGACAGCAGAGATAATAGAGTGTGTTGGGTGTGTGCTGGACGGACGGAGGTGTGACTGATGAGCAGGATCAGTTATAAAGGGAAAGCCTTTATGAGCGCCATTAATCTTTCTATCTGCATCCTTTATTCTGCGCTGACAGCCGTCCCTGCCACTGGAGACGGACAGAGTTCCTGTGAAATCACATGATGGATTGTCCCGGCCATTTCCGGTGAGGTGAACGTCTGGCCCCTCCCGATCGGGGCAAAGGACACCGGGCATTAACGGCGCTACCCGGTGCTGGGTATCTGTCTTCACTCAAAACTAAAGCCAGCGCAGGAGACAGAGCAAAAAAAAAAAAAAAAAAATGTGGAAAAAACTGAGGAGAGGTGAATGAATAATAGACAGAAAGCTGCAGACAGAAGCAGAGGGCGGGTGTATCAAAGTGTGGCCACCCTGCGGCGTCTTAATGGCTTAATGGCCGCCAAACGCTGTGACCTTGGCACCCAGGGCAGATTTTAGCAGTACCAGGAACACACAAGCTGCTTTAGTGGCTGTGCAGCGGAGGAAGAATTAATTGAGGCTCCACATTTGAGATTCAGCTGATCGGTAACACGACGCGTCTGTGTCAGGGCGACTGTTTGAACCAAAGACTGGACTCAGTCACACCGAAGCAGAGAAAGGAAGTGTACGCCTTCGTCTGGACGCTTCGCCGGAACCTTAAAGTCCCAGCATGCCAGATCTCATCCACCTGCCTCCAACCGCTTCTCAAACATTCTCTTCAGGGAATATATTCACTTGGAACAATTACTTCTTCTTAAATAAAAGAATCAACTTTAATTGTTTCATAATTGTCAATTAATAATCAGTATTAATAATAAGTCAGAATTAATAAGTATTATCTACCTGATGTCAATCATTGTATGAAATTTCCATCTGTCTTTGTGTTATGAAAAGGAAAGAAAACTGAAATGTGGAAGGAATCTGAACACTGAGTCTAGGAGTAGACGTAGCATATCTTTAATTTCATTCACTTCCATGTCAATATTTCTGTTTTTACAAAAAAAAAGTAAATAAATATTAACTTGATAACTCGTGTTGAATTTTTTTCCTAGTTTTTGATGTTTCTGGGAATCTTTAATATTTTCTTTAAGAACAGAAAATACAAACAGGACGGTAAAAGCTCCAACTGAAAACTAAAAGTTTATTTATCTGTCAGCGTAAATATTTAAAGATATATCAGCAGCAGCCTTCATACAGATCACAGACCAAATCTGTTTATCCACATCCCACACATGTATTAATGATACAGAGAGTTAGGGTCAGGGGTCAGGGGTCAGGGGTCTGAGAGGTCTGGACCCCAACCCGTTACGAACTGTGAGGACAGACGATGGACGGGAGGAAGCAGAGAAAAGCCTCACTATTATTCAGCACACTCATAAAAACAGAGCAGAAGTAAAGTACGTGGCTGATTGTACTTTTCTAAGTATTGCTTTGATAATATCTTTACGGTCATACATGAACACACAAACTGAACCTACTGTGCTACTTGAAAATTACGACTAAACTCAAGAATCCAGGTTCAATTTCTTTACTATTAACTGAGTAAAACTTCTGATCATGCTCTGAAATCGTCCAGTGGTTCAAATGTCATTTACACTCTCAGGAGTTCTTGGGAAGAGCACCTGCAGTCGATTAAGACAAGTGAAGATAATACCTGTTTTCAGCACTTCTCCCAGCTTAGAGTCACTTTCATATTACAGTAATCACATTCATGAAAACAGTACTTATTTATAGCCTGACAGATGATCATCAAAAAAATGTTCCAGTTTTTAAACATGAGATGAACTTTGGCTCTTTGCGCTCTGCAGACAGGGGGAGCGAGTTTGAGGAACCACAGAAAATATGAAGCAACAAACTGTATCATCACGTTGATTCAGATAAACCTAAAAGCCTGTAACACCAGCGTGGCCTGCTTTTCCGTCAAAGTAAGATGATCTTCTGATGCAAGGAAAAAAAATGAAACCCTAAGGATCAAACTAGAAGGTTAAAATTATAGATGCGCTACAACTCTGTAATTAAAAAAACACAACAGAACACAAAGATTAGTGGGGGTCAAGAGGCCCTGTTGATTTTAAGGGGTGTAACATATTTTAATGTCATAAAATAGAAGAGTCAGCATTTAATTCACTTATGTCACAGAAAAACTAGTTTGCATTAGAAGTGAGGCATTTATTGTATTTTTTCTGAAAAGATATATATATATATATATATATATATATATATATATATATATATATATATATATATATATATGTATGTATAGCTATTTCATTTTTTTTTTAATATTGCAAAAATATGTCCGTGTTGAACGTAAAAATCCTGCATTTTACTCCAAGGTAATCTCACAAAGTCAGGCAGCAGCAGGACCCCCCCACCACCACTGGAGGCAATTAAGTGACTTACTTATTTACCGAAAGTCTGAAAGCTGAAGCAGCACCAAAGCACACGGAGATGGAGTGAAAACCCAAAGAATGACCCTCTTAATCCAACTGTCATAACTGTGCTTTAATTTAAATGTGAGATTTAAGTAACAGCACTTTTTCTTTGTAGTAAAGCACTATTTAATGGAGCTGAAGCAGTTTTGCTGTTAGTTCGGCTTCAGCATTATTGGTATTAGAATATTGATCAGGCCAGTGAGCTTGTTAACTTTGGCACATTTTCTCTGCAGCACTTTGATAGCCGTGATGCCAAACAGGAAATCAGGGATCTACAAGAAGAGAAAACATAAAGTGAGATGAAGGTATGGATTCAGTGTCTGCGCAGAGAAACTCAAGCCCTGATCAATAAGAGGAGATATTTCTGGAACAACAGGCGCAGGATCCGTCGGATGGCCAATGTTTCAACAGAGGTCAACATAGTTTATTTATAAAGCTGCTGCCTTCACCACACACTTGTCTTCCACTCAGGTCATTCCCATGCTCCTCCATTTATCTCTCTGATAATCAGTGGAGATTCTTTCTTTCTATATATTTATAAGTTCAACATGCTGACATAGCTGAAAACACTGCAGCATGTGGCATGCAAAGAAACATTTATGTATAATATGTTAATGTATTTGATTGTAAAGATTTTGGATTTTTCCCCCTGATTTACAACATCTGTGACTGACATGCTCTTCTTTTCAGTCTGCTGCTTGGCTCAGCATTTGGAGATATCAGAGACAGAACAGTTACGTGGCGGTTGGTCATGAGCCCGGACTACAGAGACTGGGACAGATCACCAGGATCAAACTGGTTTCCATCATATTTAGCAGACAGGTTCCACCTCGTTAATGTTAACAATGACTCTTCAGCTCAGACTACAGTTAAATATGGAGTTCCACAGGGTTCTGTTCTAGGACCTATATTCTTCACATTATACATGCTTCCTGTAGGAACATCATCAGGAAGCACTCCATTAACTTCCACTGTTATGCAGATGATCCACAGATCTACCTATCCCTGAAACAGACGACACAGATGAACTTGTCAAACTAGAAGTTTGTCTTAAAGACATGAAAACCTGGATGAGTCGTAATTTTCTCCTCCTAATTCCGAAAAAACAGAAATTATTACATTTGGTCCAAAACACCTGAGAGAGAAATGATCCAAATATCTAGAACTACTGGATGGTGTTGCTTCAACCCCCAGTAACACTCTGAGGAACCTGGGAGTGACCTTTGACCAGGACTGATCCTTTAACTCCCACATTAAACGGGTCAGCAGGACCTCCTTCTTTCATCTGCGTAATATTTCTAAAATTAGGAACATGTTGACTCAAAGTCACGTTGAGAAATTAATCCATGCATTTGTTCCCTCCAGAGTAGACTATTGTAATTCCCTTTATCTGAATCTCCCAATAACTGATGAAGAAATCTTCAATTGATTGATAAAGCTGCAGTGGGAGTTCTGACAGGAACTTGAGGAGGGATCACATCAGCCCAATATTAACTTCTCTTCACTGGCTTCCTGTTAAATCTAGAATAGAATTAAAAATCATTTCCTAATCATCTCAAACTTGTGTTTGATATGATTTCCATCCTGTCTTTTCCCATTAAAACACTCAGAGACACAGAGAAAGGAGAGGCAGAGAGAATAAAGACAGGCGTCCGTCTCTGTCAGAGTGACAGTGATGTTTCCCTCTCTGCTCTGTGATCACTTAAACCATGGGGTGTGATGAGGCAGTGAGAGGATGGTCACCACACGACCTGACACTGCACCACTGCTCCAACTATTTCCACACATCAAAATGTTCGCCAGCATACAACGAAAGTTCAGAGATCGTCAACAGAAAAATCTGCAGTTCAAATAAAAGTGGCCAAACCTGAATCTAAATCTCCATAGTGGCCAGAAATGGACGCCTAAACTGCAGCATCAAACTGAGCTGGACTGAACCTGCTGTTTAAAGGTGATTCCTCGTTCTGTGTCCCTGAATCTATGGCAAAAGCCACTGATATCACACAAGATGTACATGTACAACCACATCTACTGCTGGATTCCCAGAAACTCTCTGAGCACAGTGACTCCCAGACACACGACGCTTGATGCAGGTTTCCTTATTCTGGGATATTCTGTGACTGTTAGAGGAAGATTTGAAGGAAAAATATTCTAATGATGCTCAGATCATAGCTCTGACCTTTGACCCCAGCAGCATTGAAAAACACCAGAAGGCTCACCTATGTCCAAAAATTACTAGAGGAAAAGAGACTCCATCAGTCAACGCCCACACCACACACACACACACACCACACACACACACACGAGCAGTGAAGCAAAAGCAATGTTTTTTTTGTCTTTTCTTTGGAATAGAATGATTTTTTCTGTAATGCCTCACAGAGCCGTTACAGCATTCCCTCTGAGGTCGACATGAAGCGTCCCTGATAGCATTTCGAATATCTCCATCCAATGATCTGCCAGAGCAGGGCGTTGAAATGCAGGAAATGATGCAAATAAACAAAAATAAACCTCCGAGTTCCAATTCATGACCCACAGCCAGCATTACAGTGATGTGAATACAGGGTTAAATATATTTACTCCACAAAACCTCCGTGATTTCCTGCAAGCGTTTCAGGACATGCGCCAGTGTTACAGACAGGACACTGCAAATTATCCAAGGAATACTGAAATACAGAAACAGAGTTGAGATGGTTAAAAATTTGTCAAAAATTGAAATGGATATTCCCTAATTTTCCAAAAGGTCCAAAAGGTGTGATGAGGTGAAGAACTAAGATTTATAAACCTCAGAAAAACAATGTGCTCCTAAAGTGAAAATCCCCCCCAGGTACTTCCTGTCTGCTCTGAGGTGGTCACAATGACATCTGAACACACCAGAATACACTTTCCAGACCTGGGAGAGTTTTTTCTTCCTCTTAGTTGCTTTGCTTCTCTCTCTCTCTCTCTCTCTCTCTCTCTCTCTCTCTCTCTCTCTTCCTTTCTTTTATGCACCCAGCTCTGATGTTTGACTGTAAGTATTCATGGAAATGGACCTCGTTCGTTTTGTTCTCACTCTCCTCCCAAAAAAGAGAGAAAACCACAAGTTCGTATAGGAAGTTTAAGTGAGAGCATTTGTAAACTGGTTTTACCTTTGTGGAATCTCAATAAAAAAAAAAAAGAATTGAGAGATTCGTGAATGCCATGGCTGTTTCGTACCTGTAGTGATGTGAGGTTTACGTCCAGTCAAACCCATGAAGCTAATACGTTTAAGCTCCAGCTGGGAGTTTGTTAATTATTGACTTTTCAAAGTCACTTTCGCTTCAATCTGCACCTCAGTAACCAGTGATGGTCTTTGCTGTGGAATCTGAATGCTGCTGTTTCACTTCAAACAGCCGTATTATATCAAATTAAGTATTACTGATGGTGTTTCTGTTTGAGCCATACCAGACTAATTAGAAACTGGACTGTTTGGCTTAATATTACATATTCTATTTCCTTGATCTCTGAAAAAATCTGGATTTGCACCCTCTTCCTCGTTCCAACCATCAAACACCCACTGCAGTGCTGTAAAGCTTCCTTCCTGATATTGGCTTTAGAGTTCTGAAGGCCAATGAAAAATTGAAAACACAGAACCGAAATGGTACAAGCACTTCTTTTTGTGCACACCTGGGATACTACGGTGTCTTAAACAGTTAAATCAATGGTCCATGGCTAAAGAAGAGACCCACGTAGCCTGGAGAATGGCTATAAGACTGTACATGACCATACGAGGTCGTTAAAGGTCAGAAATCAATCACTGTATCCTCTTTAAGTGGTCCAGGCTGAACGCTGTGAGAAGAAAGTTTGAAACCCAGATTTGGTGTCAGGCTCTTTCACTGAATTTGACCTCAAAGAGTTTTTTAGTTTTGGTTCCAAATGTAAATTAATAGTGCACATCCTGTAGTTGTTAGAAGTCAGTAAATCTGACGCCGCTGCTGTGAAGCGAAGATCACTGCTTAGCATGACTGCTGTTCTCTGACTGTTTCACTTCTACACACAGACTACACACAGGTACCATACAGGTTCAGGTTTCATACTCCTGAACAGGACTTGTCCTACGATCCAGTGAGGGTTAAAGGTTAGACTCCCTTCAAAAGACCCAAACACACAATAGTGATGAATAAAGAGGGATGAGACACGGCTGATGCGGCTCTAACAGCAGCTGAGGAGGAGGGAAGCTGCAGCGTCGGCCCATCAGCCCAGCCAGAGTTATGGCTGACAGGAGGAAGGTGCAGACCACTTTAGACCAGCCTGTCTGCTGCTTTCTCATTTCACTTAAAGCTTTCCCAAGTGGAGAACACATCCATCTGAAGGCACGTGGCCGCAGAACTACCAACCTCCCAGTGGCCACTTAGCCGCTCGCCGCAGTCTGACATATTTCCTGCTCTGCTCTGAGAGACACACACAACGTTCTACTGTCCTGGGCCTCACCCCGCGCACTTCAAAATAAAATCCACAAAGTCAAGCCAAACGCTCACTAATGAATACACAGCAGGGTGAAATCATTCTGAAGTGAGCTGAAGTCAGAGTTCTGCCTAATCTCACTGTAATAAAGCACTAATCTCATAATTTAACTGCATTACATAAACGGCTTCTGTGGAGATCAGACGAGAGCAAAACACAACGGAAATGTTAGCTTTAGTCCGACAGTTTCAGTTTCAAAAACACAAGTCAAGAGGTGAAACAGGAAGCAGCTTTCCAAAGTTTAATGGACGGACAAGCCTTTTATTACTCAATGATGCTGCTGCAGAAAAAAACAGCATTTTAATTTGTGCACATTTAAACACGTAAAAACTGAGCTCAGCAGGAGGCATCATTAAAACTGAACTGAAACACAACTACAGTCCTAATTTTAACCACTGAGAAAAACACTGGAGCTAAAAACAGCGATCATGGTGGGAGGCACCAGAGAGCATCAGGCCGAGGTCTTACGTGGAACTGAATAAAATGTAAAGTGAGACTTTTTCAGAGCTGATTTTGTGAATAAATTTGATGGATGACAATTAGATAAAGCACAAATGTTACAGCTCTAAAATGTACAGACTATTTCAGATATTTCAAATTAAAAATATGTGAATATAACTTTATGCTTTAAAATTCTTATGAATCCCAACAATCACATCATCTCCTAGAAAGAACATTAAAATACAAAAACATTAGGAAGTTTGACATTTAGGAGAAAATTATAGCTTGGTAAGATCAGCTGCATGAAAAGAACCACTGTATTTCCAAAAAACAAGAAAACAGTGTGCTTCCTTCTTTATAAATGGTGCTTGATTACAGCACCCCCACATCATCATCATCATCATCATCATCATCATCATCAATTTGCAAATACTCACATTATTGTAACCGAGAAGTAATTTTACTTGTATTTTCATGAATATTTCTTGAACTTACTTGGATTTAATTACATTTTAAGTTTGTGAATATTTTCTAAAATAATGTTCAATTTCAACTTTTCTCTCTGTAATTTTGCAGCCACAGTGAGCGGCTGATGGACTTTATTCACAGTTTAAACTTTTACGGGTATAAAAACCTGCACAGCCTCCGATATCCACGGTTGATATGCTACAATTAACTCATTTTAGACTGAGTTTGTACTAAAGTTATGATGAAAGCTATGAAATCATTCAGCCGTCTGATTAGTGCTGATTTATAACGACTCCTCTTCCTCTGTGTGTCTATCGCTTTTGTTCAGGTTTCTTAAAATCCTCCTGTCCTCCTGTCTTCCTCTCCTCCTCTCTCCTCCTTCGGGTCAGACGGTGGACAGGACAGTCTCTCCAACCTGCCAACAGTTAGTCTATTTGCAGCAGCAGCAGTCCTGGTAAAAGCCCCAAAGGAGATTATGCCATACTCCTAAGTCATACTGTGTGTGTCTGTGTGTGTGTGTGTGTGTGTGTGTGTGTGTGTGTGTGTGTGTGTGTACAGGTGACACTGCATAAAGTCGTGCCGTCATAACTCGGTGCATGTTTCCACCTGAGCTGGACTCCCAGCTCAGCGCCACACAGAGGGAAGGAGTGTGTGTGAGTGTGTGTAGTGTGAGAGAACAAAGAGGCTCTTTTCTTTTTGTTCTGCTTGGACAAAGCCTGCGAAACGGTACATTCAATACTCCAGGAATATTTGGCAGGAGGACAAAAAGTGAGCGTGCACGCTGTGCGACTGACTACAAAAGATTTAGAGGGGTCATGTCAAAAAATATAATCTGAGCCCAAAATAAGGAGATTACACAGATTATGTAAAGTGAAGGAAACTAATCTCTATTATAGGAACATTTAATACCTCTATTATCCTATAACATGACAAACAGTGGCTGACAGTTGTCCATCTGGATTGGGTTACACGCTCCTGAGCAGCCTTTTCCTCCTCCAAATGTCCAGGTTCTACCTTTCTTTGAGGTTCTAATCGGCGGCGGCACTCAGCCGGTGGCGCGGGCCGGGCCGGGCGCTCCTATTGGCTGAGCGCTGAGCTGCATTATGGCTGTGGCAGAGTGACACACGCCCGGCGTCGGCGCTCGGCGCCCTAAGCAGCTTCCCTCCTGCTGACACTACGGTTCCTACGCAGTCACATGGACTGGGTAAAGGCCAGCGCTGCTGTGTTCCTGGAGGCAGGAACCGCTTGGAGCTGGACTTCCGTCAGGCTTCAAACCCCAGAACTACAGCGGCAGACACGTCCGCTCAGTCCCCCGTGGGCCGAAGGCAGATCCTGGACAACGCCGCTGAATTTCACATGAAAATCTGTAGCTTCATTTAAATGTGTTTCATGTCTTTGATGACTTAGAAAGTTTTCCACATTACTTACTTATATGAAAGAACAGATATGAGGATGCAAGGTGTCGTGGCAGGCTTAGGGGTCAGGGGTCAGGGTTAGGGTCTGGGTTGAGTTCTCTAATTGGCCTCTTGTTAACTTTATTGTCATCACAAACAGTTTTTTTGGCTGCGGGTGACTCGTATGTATCTGCACACACACACACACACACACACACACACACACACACACACACACAATCCTACTGTTGTTTATTTAACGCTGTTGGAAAAAGGAGCTCGATCTTCAGTTTGTTCCTTTGTTTTCTTTCAGACAAAAAAAATCAACAATGAAATCAATTTAAAGCTCTTATTTTGGAAGGACCTTTATCTCTGAAACAGTCTTAGCTTTCAAGCAGTATTGATGTAACTGGATCGCTCCTAAATTTACTTCGTACCTCCAGTATTGATAACTTTGATCCTTTCAGTGCAGCTCTGAATCAGGAAGAAGTGACGAAGCATTTTCAACACTGTTTCCCGTCTCACTGACATATCGCATCATTACTGAAATCACTAAAATAATCCAAGTGTAGGCACCTGTTCCCACCTGTACTGACATGAGACAAGCTCTTCCAGCTGTCAGCTACTTTGACAGCAGCTGAGGATGATGAGCAGAGGAGGAAACTCTCAGTCAGATTGATATACTCATGTATCGGGGAAGAGAAAGGTTTTTTTTTTTGGGGGGGGGGGGGGGTTGTTTTGTCAAAGTGAGAGAGGGATTTTCTAAGCACGATTTGTTTTCATGAATATCGGAAAAAATACTGCTTGTTTACTGCGTGTCCAGTAAATGTGTGAATTGAATTTCCCAAAACTGAATTTGTGACTGCAGAAAATGAGCCACAGGTGTACAGTTACATAAAAAAGTAAACCTTCAGGGAGTCTCCTGGGTTTTGTTCTGCCTTTCTTGTGCTGAGCGTGCACAGTCACGTGCACAGCCAGACAGGGTGAAAACCTGGAGGTCAGATTTAAAGGCACGTATGTGAAGGCTGTAAAACTTTTGTTTTTTCCTCTGAAGTAACCAGCAGTGAAACGTCTGAACTGTTTGAACCTCAGTGGACTCAGATTCAGAGTCCAGCAGTTTCCACAACTAGTCTGAGTCCAACTGGAGCCGCAGAGCATCAAACAGCAGGACTGAGGTCCTGCACAATCTGCCAAAAAGCCTTTCTTCAAATACACATACTCTTAAATATCCAGCTGTCTTGTTAAAGAAAAGAAACTAATTTTTTTTTACTCAGCAAAGACCTGAAATGTCTGAATCTTAAATGTACAGACGTCAATAACTGTTTGACACTACTACCACTACCACTACTACTACTACTACTACTACTAATAATAATAATAATAATAATAATAATAATAATAAAGTTGTTTTAAGTTTAAATGTAAAATATATCATTAAAAAAATCTATTTAAAATTGAGATGTTAAAACTAATCTAATCGGATAAATTCAGAGTGAAACTGCAGCACCTGTGGCAGCTGACAACTCTTTGTTTCAGATATTTGGTTTTTTCTCTGTAATTGGAAGCTTTCTTAACTGTCACTCTGAGGTTTTATTGCTAATAATGTTTTATTGTATTTATTTGTTTTATTGGTAATAATGAATTCTTCAAAAAGAGACTTTTTGAAAAGGCCTCTTCCTCCCCCTCTTTTGCCTCCTCCTCCTGCTCCTCCTCCTCCAGATGTTTCCTGCTGAAGCACTCCTGTGTCCCCTCACTGTCATTTCTTTAGTAAACTCTTCTGCCCAATGTTCATGTGTTTTTTTTATAATCACTGTGAAAAGAAACTGTAGCTACAGAACACCATAGATGTAAAAGTCACTTCAAATGAACACGAACATGAAGACAAACTGGACTCATGAACCTGCTGCAGGATTTAAAACCGGTTCATATCATTCAGCTAAACCTCCTTTATCTGTGTTACAAACCATAAAAGTCATTTTTCACTCTCTCGCCTGTTACTTATTTATTTTTTCCCATTAACTCCAGCAGCAGATTGAGATCTGGAAGCAGCAGCAAAGAAAACAGATCATCTGCGTTTTATATCCAAGGGATTTGTTGAGTTGATTCACGTTGATCGACTGATCGAACGGCGACAGTCGGCTCCTGTCGTCCTTCCAGCTCGGGGACACTGGGAAGACTAAATTTCACACTGAGCAGATTCCACTCATAAAGCGACTGTTTCACCCTGTGAATCACAGTCACACTCCGCTGGAGGAAGCGGCCACGCGAGGAGCTCGGTCCACTGGGAGCCGTTTTGGAGTTCAGAGTCTTGCTCAAGAACGCTCCACATGTGGACAGATGAGGGAATCAAACCTGCAACATGCCCACTGAGAGACAACTCGCTCTGCCAACCGAGCCACAGCTGCCAAACAGCTCAAGTGTGCTATCGAACAGTTTTCCTTCCACTCACTGAACAAAGTTGTTTTTATTTAAATCACATTTAGGTGCAGGACGATCTCGACACTCCTAAAACTCTGCTTCCTCCTCGGAGTGGGGGCACCGCCGTCAGCCGGGGACCATGTGTTGCACAGTCATCCATTATGAATGCAGGAATTCTCAAGAGGCCGGGCTGGTTTGACTCTGACGAAAGTGACTACGTGCCGCCTCAGGTCCGTCTTTAGAGTCCTCCCCTCTCCTCTCCCCACACGCTTTCATCCACACATGTATCATAACGACTGCTTTTGCTCGTCTGCGACACAGATTTGTTGTGTTGAGCAGCGGCAGACAGATGTGCGCCGCTGTCGGCTCATTAGTGATGCACTGATGCTCGGCTGGCGCTGCGTCTATCTGCTGTCTGCTGCAGACAATAAAACGAGCACAGTAAACAGACTGTCCAGAGCTCTGCGCTAAAGTTAACATGAAGCCTGTACGTGGCACACACACAAATGTATGCACACACACAATCATGATGCTAAATCCTCTAAAATCTCACCAAATCCCCACTGTGTTTTGGTGTTAGTATCAATTTGTTGTAGTGTTTGTGACTATTATAATGTGATTCAAATGAGGCAGCAAAGTGTTGCTGTCAGGATGTTTTTCAGCTTTTTCTGCCTCATTTCAGGTATTTTGAGTCAACATAATTGAATATAGCTGGAATTCATGCAGATATACTTTTTTAACTGTTGAGGCTTGTAGAGGCGCAGCGTAAACATTTCGTGGAGCTAATGTGAGCGCTGAGGGATTCCCACGTTGTATCTAGAAAGTGACAGGTTACTGACGAGGATGCTGGGACAGAGGTCCATCACGTCTTGTTTCACAGTCAGTGCAGCACACAGCATTACTGTGGGAGTCAGTAACAGGATCTCGGACAAACGTAGCAGAGAGCAGGGGTAACCTTTCTCTTTGAGCAGAACAGACTGACAGGTTTTATCCCTCCTGACAGGATTAGGCTGCTGGTGGTTCCTTAAAGGCCTCGTTCGGTCCTGCGTGGATCTGAGCGTCATCAGGAGACACTTCAGACCGGCAGTCTCATCACTTCATCCACAGGCTTCATTATCATTCAATCACTGATCATTTTTTTGACAGAAAAAAAGGGTTTATGGATAAAAAATAATCAAGTGCACCACAAACATTGGAATTTCCCACAGATTAACTCAAAGAAATGAAGCCAAGTTCTGTCATTGTAACTGACAGGATGGTGCTGTGAGTTTGTTCTATGAGGGTTTAGATGTAAAATCTGCAGCTGAGGTTTTCTGTTAACTTCCAACTCAATTACTTCACTGTTCAAACAAATAAAAATTATGCTTAATAAATGTAATTTCTGGCTAATGCCACAAAATCTTTGATTGATTGCAATCTAATAGAAGATCTATAGTTGTTAAAACTGGACTAATCACATGACAGACTCCTGCTTTTCCTCCATTCTGCAGGAACATTCTACAGACACACTGAGCAGAGACTCAGGCTTCCTTCAGTATCACAGTAATCCACTGACAGCGGTCACCGCTGTGCTGTAAGAGCGTGATCCTCTCAAGATGGCCGCCATATCCCAGCATGCAACGCTGCACAGACCTCAGACACACACTCATCATTTAAGCCTCACTTCTCCAGATGGATGGTGAGACTTGAAACATGACTGCACACATTTACAGTACAGCGTTTCTCCAGCATCAACCAGCAAGTTAACAACACCTGAAGTCAAGAACAAACCGCTCTCTAATATCAAATCTCATTCCAAAAGAGATCTAAAGATCAGATCTTCTAGCTTCCTTCACATATTGTCATCAGTTTTCAGGCTTTATTATTGTAAATCACTCTGTTGTCGACGCCTCACAGTGAGTCGACTCAGCTTTTATTTTGTGCCTAAGTGCGCATTTTCTCCATGGGCCTGTGTGGGTTATTCAAGGGGGGAGGGGCTCCAACCCCCCCGGAAGTGAGTGGAGACAATGAATGGATGATAACACAGTGTAAAAGACATTTTCAAAGTACATTTCCCTCACTTCCAGGACTGGACAGAATGAAGATATGGTCATCGTGATGCTAAAACTTCGCTTTGGTGATGAAACGACTGATTTTAAGGTTAATATCACCATTTTTGCAGCATTTGGTATATTAATAAGGTGATTAAAGCAAAAAATGACAGACATTTGCTTTCATTTTAAAAGTTTTTTTTTTTTAAATTGCTGCATTGCAATATACATATACAGTATGTGAAGAGTTAAGGTTAAATCTAAGGGTTAATCCTAAAGGACTCTGATCTTAAAAGCAAATTTTGAAAGGAAGAACTTGTGTTTACCACAAAAAAAAAAAAAAAAAAATCCCACTTTCAACCCTGTTTAGATTTTGTTAAGTGGTGTAATGTGAGTTTAGGTGAAGCACGGTGAGTTGCATCGTGTCTGAATGATGCTTTGTCAATGGTGATTTTTAAACAAGGTTCAACACCTGCTGAGTCTCAAATGACTGTTTTCTGTAGCCAGTGTGTGTGTGTGTGTGTGTGTGTGTGTGTGTGTGTGTGTTACCTTGGCAGCCACAGAGGAGCTGGGTTTCTCCAGCAGGTCCCAGAGCTTCTGCCTCTTGTCGGGACAGCAGCCGTGCTCCTCCTCGCCCTCCTTCTCGCGCAGCGTCTCGGCCTCCCTGCGCAGCTCCTCGTTCATCTGCTCCTTCTTCTGGTGGTAGCGGGCCTGGCAGCAGGACTCCAGGTAGATCTCGTCGATGCCCCAGTAGTCCAGCTCCTGGCCGAAGGACAGGGCGCACATCTCCTCCATCATGTGCAGCTTGCCTGTTCTGTAGAAGTTGAGGATGGAGGAGAAGGCCACCGGGTGCCGGTCGAAGAAGTACTCGTTCTCCGGCCAGCTGTAGTCGTCGCAGATCTCCAGCAGGGACTCGTGAGTGTTGCAGTCTCGTAGGCGTCCCAGCCGGGTCCTGGGCAGCCGGTCCAGCGTTCTCCACAGGACCTCGTGTGTCAGACCCCCCACGTTGAGCCTGACCCGCCGGGAGCGGGCCTTGATGCGGATGATGTCGATGGGCTCTGGGGGGAGCACGGGCCCGGCGGCGGGCCGGGGCGTGACCTTGGGCGTGCTGAAGGTCACTCTTTCCGTCATGTTTCTGCTCTGCTGTGGACTCTGATGCGGACTCGGGGCTGGATCTCCTCTGGCAGGAGACGCTGTGGTGGACTGCAGAGTCTGCAGCCTGGAGGGTTCACTGAGACGATGAGGATGAGGATGAGGATGAAGGTGGTGGAGGTTTGATGGGGGGAGGTTGTCCCAGGCCCACCAAGCTCACCTGGCTGTGTTCAGATTGCCGAGGCTCTGGTTGGATCCATGTCTGAAGAGAGGAAGCATTCACTGTTAGAACAATCGTAAAGTTTCAAGACAGCAGCAGCATTTCCTCGACCACGTTGCTTTTAATCTCACGGGGCTCGAACCACATGACGACAAAAGGCCCATATCCAGGCCTAAACCACAGATCTTCCTGCTTTACAAGAATATTTTAAATCTACTCCCTCAGGAACTTTTACAGCACAGCTTAAAAAAAGGCCCAACCCAGCCTAAAGTCTTAGCCTTGACCTGATAGTTGGGTGGCTCTCTGCTCCATGGGGCCTCTTAATCAGATTACCCAGCCAGGCCCAACTTAAAGCTCTGATAACCCTGCGTGGTGCAGTGGAAGTGAACTGTCCCAAGCACATTTTAAACCACAGAAACACTCAGATGAAAGCGTCAAGGTGGAGCGCAGCTCTGATCAGAGACAGGAAGCTCTCATTGCTTCAGAAGCTGTAAATTCATTCATGTTTGTGCTTCAGGTGCAACGAATACATCAGTATTAGCAGCTCATTCTTTCTTAAACTAGTTTCTTTACATTAAATGAAAATTGAAAATATGCTGTTTGCTTGGAACATCAAACATATTTGACTAGTTTAGGTAACATTTCCACATGTTTGCAAAAAAAAGACTGCAAGCACCAGGAAATGTCATCTTGCACAAAACCATGAGAAATACTGATGCTCAGAAATTAAATATCACCCAGAAGTCACTTAGAACATATTGTAAACCAAAATGACATAAACTGAAGCAAAAATAGGTAATATTTTAATTTTACGTGAAATAAATCTAAAATGTACAACCATCTTTCAGAGAATGTAAAATGTCACATCAGTGGAAATAATTGAAACGTTTGTTTGTTATTTATTAACATGTGTACTGAAGGGTTTTGTGGGTTTACTTCACTTTCTCATGAAAATTACAGCAACCCATCAACAGAAAATAGAAAAAAATCTGATCATATGAACTAATCCAATAATTAGAATAATTGTGCTAAAACCATACAGAAATAAAACGCTCAATTATTTTCATCTACTTGTAATAAATCCAAAAATATATGAAAGTTTCTAATTTTGAATTAAAATGTGGAAAAATATGAAATGTTTTCAGATACACCTGAGATATTGTCTAATTTTACGTTTTTTTTATTTCTTGTTACAATGTAAATTTGTTGTAACAGTAATTTAATGCTAAAACAAATATAAGCATGTATTCATGTATATTTACAGATAGGATAATTTAGTTTCCCACCAAATAACACAGGCAAAGGTGAAAATCTGCTTTGTGAGGAAGGTGTAATATTGCCCAAGAGGCTCATTTATACCCCAAAACAAGACTTTTTGTTAAGTGAAGATGATCTTCTGGGAGGAAGAAGAAAAAAAAGAAATAATGAAAGATCATTGTGCATGGATGGCTTATGTAATGAATCCCAACTTTAATCCATCCTGAGGGAGAGCAGAGTGTCAACTGCGTTTTGTCTTGCCAGCAGCTTGTTCCTCCTGTTGGGCCATGAAGGCTTATGCTGCCATTAGAAGTCCTCTGACTGCAGGACGTTTATCTGATTGTGTAATGGAGTTCCACAAATCCCAGTAGTGGCATTAGGACTCGTCTCCCCTGGCTCAAGTCTGCCTTGGTTAATTATAGACTGTCTATCTTCTCCTGGGACACTCATAGGACACACGGCTGCGTCAGGGACCCTGCTGTACGTCAACACACAACCCCCCACTGCCCACCCCCACACCTCTGAAAATACACATTTCACTCATTTCAGACACTTTCAGAAACACATCTTGCATCGATCAACCCCAATCTTTCCTTCATACCTGCCAGACTCACACGATCTACTCTTTTATTCTATTAAATCGGGATGAAGCAGGAGTTAGAGTCCAAAGTGAGAGATTTCAGCAACTCCCTTGACCAATCGCACTTAAGCACTCATGGTTTCTTTCTTATGTCTGAATTCTTGCTTGTGTTGTGCGTCGCTTTAGACAAAAGCGTCTGCTAAATGAAATTGTAGAATTGTAGAATTTCAGACACGAGATTAAAGAGACTCGAGTTAAACTCGTGATGGTCGCCTGAATCAAACTTTAAAACCAAGGCAGAAAGTGAAGTGGAGATCACACTGTCCCGTTGTGATGCTCTAATCCCAGGACCGGTCTGTAATGTGACTGGAGGAATGGATGTGATCCTACCTCTGTGGAAACTGCAGACGTTTCGGAAAAGCCGAACTTTGTTGCCTCCCTGGAGGTCCCACCATAGCCCCGTGGCCGGTAATCCCCGCTGCTGTCGCCTCCTAGCCGGCCGACGATCGGCGGAGCCTGCCGGGAACGTGCGAACCTCGGGACAGCCGCATTTTTTCAGGCGGAATGAAGAGCTGTCAGAGCCGGAGGAGAGGCGCGCTGCCCGGCGTGTGCATGAGGAAAACCCGCTACAAGGTCCCACACAGGAGGGCAGGGCTGGACCGGGATCCACCGGCTCTGGGGAAGGCAGAATGAAGGGATGAGCGAGAGAGAGAGAGAGAGAGAGAGAGAGACGAGAGAGAGAGAGAGGAGAGAGAGAGAGAGAGAGAGAGAGAGAGAGAGAGAGAGAGAGAGAGACGGAGACACGGAGATAATTGGATTGATGCGTTCAGCACCAAGGACAGCTCCAGATCAACAGCTTGTTTCCACATGAACTCCTGCTCGCCTCACTGACCCTCACTTCACTGCAGCGCTGTCGCTCCGTGAGGAGCTGAAACTTCACACACAAGACTCCAGACCCCACAAACTGCCCCACGCTGACTTTACCTGCCCTTCACAAGTCCTCCTGTGGTCTTTATTAAGGCAAGTTTACGTCTGGAGCACCGTTCATGCGCAAGGAGACTCAAGTACTTCACAAAGACAAAGAAACTCCTAAAACAAAAAATCAGCAAACCAGAGTGTTTAAAAGAAAAAAGACAATGTAATTAAAACAAGAGAATTATTACATTCAAAATTAGGATCTTAAAAATCATTTGGAATACAGGCTTCACTGATTGGGAGGCAGGAAAAAATATTTATAAAGAAATTATGTTTATGAAACATTCTTCAATCTTTTTACAGTTCAACTAGAAACACAACAGACACAAAACACAACAAGTTGTTGAGTTTATAAAGCAAATTAGTGCAGTAAATTGGAGCCCATTATTACAATCACTTTAACACTGGAAACAAAAATCCAAAGAACACAATTACAAGTTGTAACTAATAATCACAAAACAAATATAAACAATAAATCACGCCCTTGTAAAATGTATTCCACATAAAGTTTTGAAGAATGAAAATTATTAAAGTTATTCTAATTGTACATTTCACATCCCAGCCATGAAATATCATATTTAAAACCATTGTACTAAATTTAAAAACATGCAGTTTTAGAGTAAATTGTACTTGTCGATAATAACATAATAATAATAATGCATTGGTTTTAAATAGCGCTTTACTGGACACTCAAAGACACTTTACATTGCATTCTTCATTCTCTCCATACTGGGTGGTGGTAAGCTGCTGCTGTAGCCACAGCTGCCCTGGGGCAGACTGACGGAGCGAGGCTGCCAGTCTGCACCGTCTTAGGCAAGGTGGGTGAAGTGTCTTGCCCAAGGACACGTCAGTTTTACGACTGCGGGAGTGGGGATCAAACCGCCAACCTTCCAGTTATGAGACTCTGGTCTACCATGAGGCTCTACCCTCTGAGCTACTTTCACCCCCAGTATAAAGTAAATGTTGTGTTTGAGTCATGAGATGAAGAGTCAGAGTGCAGGATGCTGCCACTGTTCATGGTAAAGCCAAAAAGCCGAAAGAATCAAAAGCCAGAGTCACAGGTGAAAGACATCAGAAAACCACAGTCAAACATGGACTCTGACTCAAAAAAAAAAAAAAAAAAAAAAAAAGAAGAACATGAACTGTGACAGTGGATGTCTTTTTCTTCAGCTCCCTCAGCTCAAACTCATGGTTTCAGAATTATAAATGCATTTAAAAAGAATAGAATAAAGGAACTGTGAGGATAGTGTTTGCTCGGTGTGAGCGAGTCTGAGCTGGACAGTCTCACCTGTATTTAACAGAGGAATGTGGGTTGGTTGCAGCTTTGCGCTCCATCAGTAGGTGGCTCCTCTTCCTGTCCTGAGAGCTGCTAAACAATGATCAGGCAGTTTGAGTCACTGAACTCTACTGGAAGCACAGTGAGTGCAGAGGGAATTCAGTGAAAAGAGCAGAAACAAGAGCAGGTAAGAGCTGGGATGAACAGAACACACCAGCTGAAGCCTTCTGCACAGATGTTTGTGAAAACTGTTGGTTTACTTTTGAAGCAGTTGGTATTCTTCAGGCAATAATGGAGACAGTCCCGTCAGCATGTGACACACTGAACACTCGGATAATGAAAACAGGTCTGTGGCCAGCTTTCCTTCAATATTTGGACGATAAAATTATTTACTGCTAATGTGCAAATTGTGGAAAAACAAGTTAACTTCAGGTTTGTGGATGTGAGGTGTTGAGTGTGGAAGGTTCGTTCTTTCAGAGCCTCTGGTCACTGCAGATCTCCAAACACTGAATGAATAAGCATCGTGTAATGGGCATTTATTTTATTCTGAAATGTGTACATTGTTTTTATTCTGACAAGTTAAAATCCAAGCAAGCAGATTCAAAATAGTTCGACTTCATAACATCCTTTCAATGTTGAGGCGGTCTGGAATGAGATTTTTATTGATGACACATTTAATTGAGGCACATTTCAGTGCACGTCTGCCTCCATTCAGACTAAGTGGATGAATCATGACAGTGCAAAGCACAGCAACAATCACAGGAGAGTCTGCAGCTCAGAGTTACTGCACTCTGAATGTGGAGGAAAAACACACAACAGCAGATCACACTTCAAGGTAGCTGAGGAAACACTGCAATGGGCCAATTAGCTGCTTTTCCAACATTGGGAAGCAGCCAGCGGAGTGATGACAGAGTGAAAGGAGAGGAAGAGGACGGACATGCTGAAGCTTTTTGACCAGATTCCAGCTGAAGGTGATGCAGTTCAGTCAGATCCATGAATCTCCGGCGCGCCTCATAAAATGTGAAGTTGTGTTTGTTGAGAAGATTTTTTTTTTTTATTTCAATAAACCTTGAGCTTTATTGTGTCTCAACAGTTCTCATCGTGGTCGCTGGCGTCTTGAGAGTTTCACAGGAAGTCACAGGTGATTCACCATGGCCACTTGAAGATGGAAGCTTGAATTAGAGACCAAAGATCTGTCTGTCTTTACTTCCATTTCTACTTTCATTAAATCTGACTCCCCGTCAGACAGCAGAGTCTTTTGTCGCCTGGGTTCACAGATGGTGTGTCTGGTGTCCCGGGGACCGCAGACAGCCTCAGATAAAGTTCTGATGCTTTTAATTTGAAGGTGGCTTCTTGTTACTCCTCACTGTGTATGACCCGCAACCACTAGAAATACAAACTGAATTTTCTAATTCCTTATGACTGAAAACAGAAGGAATGTGTTTTATCTGCTCCCAATACTAGAATTAGAAAAATCTCACTTTGAATATCCAGAAAACCAGCTGCCAGGTAAAGATGACTGAATCTTTCTGAGTGAAACCACAACCAATCTCAGTTTTTTCTTATACAGACATTGTTCTTGCATTTTTTTTTTTTTTTGGCATTGGTTTTCTCCAGGTAATCCCCCATAGTTCAAAATCATATAATTAGTGATGAATGTATCCATAAGTGTGAATGTCTGCATCTGCGTCCACGTGAGCTCTCCCTTTACTCACAGTTTGAACTCTGAAATAAAAGTAATTACTGATAAATCAGCCGTGAGGACGCCATGTGAGTGGCTCCGTGAGTCCTGGACCAGAGTCCGGAGCAGCTCTCTGCAGTCCGGCAGGTCGGGTAGTGTGTCCTGCGGCGTCTCTGCAGACCTCAGCAAAATCCTGGCCAAACTCCTGATACCAATCAGCCATTAATATACATGACGCAGAACGGACAGGACGAGAATAGGATGAGATATAGGATCCCATGAATCATATATCACAGATCACAGATGGAGGATCCACCGACAGGACTGGATGGACTGAATCTTAGTCTGTAGTGGCCTTAACCACAACTCCTCCGACCGATCAGAAAACGGATGAAGCTGTGAAACTGATCAGGTCTAACAACTGATTTTGTGTTGAATTTCAGAATTAATTCCATTGAGGAACTGATTAGGATTATAATTGATCAGGTCTTAAAATGGATTAATTTGTAGAACTCAGTGGCAGACAGATTAATTCCTAACTGGGTGGATCAAATTATAGTATTGATCAGATCTTCCGACTTTTCGTGGAAGTTGTAGAAGTGATGATGGAATTCATTAGTTTAACTCAGCTTTAAAGGAAATGTACATATTACAAAATTTCTGAGTTTTTGAGTTTGAGATTTTAACGAGCCGTCAATCATGATCAGCAAACTTACAACAAATAAATGCTTTAGATATCTCACTTTGTATTGGTTTCATCTTTTACATGGAACTGCCTGAATAAAGCAACTTTTACATGGTATTCTAATTTTCCGAGTAGTATTTGCAGGTTTCACTGTGACAGATCTTTGGGAAAATCTGCCGGTGATGAGCTTCTGTAGGATAAATAGCTTTGAAAGGCCTGCTGATCGGGAGTGTAGCTCGGCTCTTCGGGGGTTTGAAATCAGCTCTCGGCTTCACGACTGCCTGAATTATTCAGCTCAACACCACGGAGCAGGTTACACAGGAGGCGACAGCTGCTGCAGGTCCGTATCCGAGCGGATATAATCACTTTCAGGAACACCTGACGGCAGGCGGGTTAGACTCACTGATACGGTCGCCATGGTAACTGATCCACTGCTTAAGTCGGTTTTAATGCTCAGGCGGGGGCGTCGGCCTTCTTCCTGGAGGCTCTCGTGGTTCATGGGACATTTACCTGGTAGCTGTTGGCCTTGGTGTGAGAGTTTTGAATGTTGCTTTAGCGTCTCGCCAAAATGAAATATATGATTTGTACTCATTCATGTGAAATTAAAAAAAAATGAAGTTATTAAATCAGTAAAAAAAAAAAAAAAAAAAAAAATCTGGATTGTGAGCGATACCTGGCGGTCATCTGCTCAGCAAAGGCAAAGTGTTCACTCAGGATGAGCTCCGAGGCCCGTCCTGGTGAGTCTCCTGAAGCGAAACCATGTCTGCAGTTTGTTTAACCGTTTAAAAGCATTTTGTCCTTTTGACGGCCCACTCCAGGAAACAGACGGTGTCCCCAGTGCAGAAAACCACCTTTACTCAGAAAGGAGACGTCAATATTTCAGTATCCTGAAAACAGGACAAAACTCAAGATTTATTGGTTTACAAAGTACACAAAACTCCTTCTCTATTCATATATCATTTATACAATGCCTTCCATCCTGTGTGCATTATAATGCAGCTTTAACATTAAGACTCATCAACAGATGTACATGCGTATTTAAATAAACAAAAAAGACAGAAGTATTAGAACATATAAAATTGCATAACTCATTCTACCAGCATTGTTTTATTTAAAGATTAAAAAAAAGTCACTAGGAAGATGTTAAACACAATAAACAGGGCGACAGAGATCACTTCAGTGATCCCGGCCCACTGTCTTTTTTTTAAAAATTTGGATGAAAAAGCCAAAAAAAAAAAAAAAAAAAAAAAAAGACCATGTTTATTGGAGTGAGGGCAGCGTGCGCTGCCTGCACACGGCGGAGTGCATACAGGAAGGTAGTGAGAGAGGTCTGGTCATCTCAGAACATCAGAACAACACTGTGGTCCCAAACACTGAAAGGAAAACACCACCCTGAGCCCAGACAGAACGACAGCTCCAGCTCAGAAACACACCGACAGAATGCATAGAGGAGTCCGCATCCGGCTGCTCCGGTGGAGCCTCCAGTCACAATGCGAGTCAGCGGGGGGGGGGGGGGGGGGGGGGGGGGGGGGGGGGGGGGGGCAAGGGAATGAACACAACTCAGGTATGTACATCAGACGGAGAACGGAGCTCTGCTGCCTCGACTTTTTGTTGCTTTTTTTTTTCCCCATTCCTTCTGAAGGAGCTCGTTTGTCGGGGTGCTTGTGCTGAGGTAACACTTCTCCAGCAGAGCTTCACACACTCTTCACTTGTGCTCCAGCCGCAGCAGCTGCTCTTTGCCGTTGATGGTTAATGAGCGCAGCCGGCCGTCCTCCTCCACCTCCACCCGCTCCTGACCGTTCTCCACGATCCTGCCGGGAGAAACAAACACCGATCAGTCCTTCACACACCGGAGAGGCGGACATGAGAACCAACATTTATTGGTGTTAATCTGACATCTGGAGCTCGTTTCCTCAGTGGTCTGACAGATTTAACAGGCACTTTTCACCAACGGAGAGGAAGTGACAGAAAGCCTTCGCCAGCAGGATGCTGAAGGACAATGGTGAGTTAGCTGCACCGAATCTACAGATTATTACAAACACAAGTCAAAAAGGGCCAAAGACAAAGACTATGCACCCACAGTGGGCGAGCCTTACACGGCCAGTGCTTGTACCGAGGACAATGGAAAGCCTTGAATCCTGAAAGCAGATGAGCAGAGAGGAAAGACGGGGCTGTCCCCCCCGGAGCTGTGTGTCTCTGACAGGAGGGACGGTGTCTGTTAGGGTTTGAGGACGAACACTCGGCGGTTTACTCCAGGCGACCCGTTTCAGCTCCATTGGTTGTCGCTGCCCAGATCACACTGATCACTGTAATTCAACTCATCCTCTGCCGAACAATGGAGGACTGTGCTCGAAGGAGCTTTCCATGCAGGTGAAACAAGCCGGCCTTCGACTCCAACAACAGAAACCTCGCTTCAATATTATGAGAGGAAAAACCTGCAGCTGACCTGAGAAAGAAAGAAAGAAACGCAAGAGAATCGTGATCGCAGAACGTTTCCACGGTGAAGAGAAACTCCTTCACAACAGAGCAACACTCCCCAAGAGGTCAGTGTGTCAATGTCCCCGTCGGCCACAAGGAGACGACTGCTTGACGGTAAATACAGCGCAAAGTGCCAACCAAAGAGAGGCTAATGAAAAAAAATAAAAATAAAATCTTAAAAAAGCCAGCAGGGAGAACACTGGTTGAACTAAGATCAACATCGACCAGAATGACGGCAAGGAAATGGTCTGGAGCAGACGTGGAGCAGCTCACAACCCAAACAATTCCACATCATGTGTCCAACATGGCGGAGGCCACGGTGTGACTGTCCACTGACGACCTGACACAGGACAGGAGTTCAGACACCGTCTGCTCAAATCCTCAAATCCAGCCAAGAGCAGGAAAGGCGACGAGGCCGACGACCCAAAACATAGAGCCGAGGCAGCGCGGGAGTTTCTCCAGAAGTACAACATTCTTCAACAATCTCAACCCAACTGAACAAAAGACAAGAGTTAAAGACTAAACTGTGGTCAGAAAGGCTGAAAGACAATCAGCTGCAGAGAAAACCTGGCAGAGATTCAAAAAGGAGGAAACGCCAAAGGGTTTCCAACCGAGGACCAGAGATGAACTCTTTATTCTCAGTTATTTAACGAGTCCACTTACCTTTGAGCTCCTGAAACGAAGGGACTGTGATTAAAAGAAAAGCTTTTGCTGCAGACAACTTCATGGAATGTTTTCCTTCAACCCACTGAACTAAAGCTGGAAGTCTGCAGCAAAAGCTCACTGTGGTCATGAATTAAACCAACACAAGAAAAAGGAAAAAAAAGTGTTAAACAGCTTTCAGTTTTTTATAGCATGATGTTTTACTTTTGTGTCTTACCATTTTGGAATGTTTTTAACCACTTATGTTTCATTCATTTTATTTGTACAATTCCCCGGGGAGTTTTGAAATGGACTTTAAAAAAAAAGCATCAAAAAAGGAACTTAATATTTAGACTTTCTTTTTTAAAGTACCTTTTAGTGGTGATCTTCCTGCCGTTGATGATCTTGGTGGACGTGGACACAGAGCGGAAGTTGCCCATGCTCCCTCCTCCTCCGCCGCCGCCGCCGCCGCCTCCTCCAAACGAGGTTGAAGAGAAGGAGGTGAAGCCCGCCCCTCCCAGACTGCCCATGGTCGCCATGTGGCCCATGTGGCCCATGGGGCTCATGTGGCCCATGGGGCTCATGGTGCCGAACGAGCCGAAGCCTGAGACGGACAGCGCCGAGAGTCAGGCCGACAGAGTTGAGGCTGAAGTGAGTCTGACACTGGCGGCATCGGCAGCTCTTACCTGGATCAAAAGGTGGGAATCCAGCGCCGAAGGGAGGAAAACCAACAAACCCCCCATAAAACGAGCTCCCCGTTCGACTGCGCCCGGCCCGGCTCTGGTGCCGCCGCCCACTGCCGAAGAACGGATCCTCGCTGAAGGGATCGGGACCTGCGGGGAGACGGAGGTCACCGGAGGAACCGGACGGAGGAGCCACCGGGGTGTCGCTGCTGCAGCAGCTGCTTCACTCCTCATCTCACCAAACAAGTCGGCAAACGGGTCTCTGCCGCCGAAGAATTCCCTGAAGACGTCTTCTGGGTTACGGAATGTGAACTGCTCGTGGAAATGATCGCCGTTGTGAAAACGTCCCCCTGAAACAAGAGACGGGAAACAAAACCGTGCAAAATCACAAACAGCGTCCAGCTTCACACACATATTTACACAAAATGGTTTGTGAAATACTGCATTGTGAAACAGTCTGAGGTCTTCTTAACAAATCCTACAAAAGCCATTAAAAACTTCTAACAGATCGGTTTGATGAAATGTTGGGAACTGACATGTTGAAACTGTCAAGAATTCAGTTTTTCTTGGAAACAAGAACCAAAAAGACATAATTGGTTATTTCTTTGTGTATAATGCAGCTCAAGTTTTTGAAACTGAAAAAGGATTTTCCACAAGTGTTTCGTTGTAGTATTTGAAGAATTCAAAGGGTTTTAAAAGAACACTGTGAAATTCTTCATATCCCCAAAATTAAATACAATACAAATGTCATCGCAGAAAAATGAAATCGAAGACATAGACACAGGTATTAAAGCGATACTTCAACATTTTGGCAAATTGGCCCATTTAGCGCAATTCATTAGTCATTTCGAACAGTATACTTACTTTTTTTTGTGAGGGCGAGCTGTTGTTTATTCAGAGATGAGTCGGGGAAGGTTTTCGGGACGGACACAATGGAAGTGGACGGTATTTTTGTTCCCCCTCGTCAAACTCATCAAATACACAATCCAACAACCCCAAAACACTTTGGTGGGCAAATTATAATCCGAACATTCACTATGCTGTGGAACACCAACAAATAATATTGTAGCGTTACGACACTAGAGCAAATACTGGGAACTACTTTTTCTTTTGAAATCACTACGCCCAGACAAGTAGTTCCGTCTTGGCAATCTTCGCATAAACAACTCAATCTGGTAATTTTGCATTAATATTTCACAGCGTAGTGAATGTACGGATTATAATTTGCCCACCAAAGTGTGTTGGGGTTGTTGGATTGTGTATTTGATGAGTTTGACAAGGGGGAACCAAAATACCGTCCACTTCCATTGTGTCCGTCCCGAAAACCTTCCCCGACTCATCTCTGAATAAACAACAGCTCGACCTCACAAAAAAAAGTAAGTATACTGTTCGAAATGACTAATGAATTGCGCTAAATGGGCCAATTTGCCAAAATGTTGAAGTATCGCTTTAACAGGTTATTCTGCTGCTATATGACGCCAGGTCAATCCTGCCCATTAAAAAACGGCTTCTCTCTTTGATATTTTGGAGATTTGTGATAAAACCACTTTATGAAACATGGCGATGAAGCAGTCATTTAGCAGGAAACACAATAGATCGTCAGGTGTGTGTCGTGACTTTACAACGGAGAAATAGTTTTGATATTTTGGGACAAAAACACTGAAGCTTTCAAAGGCCATAAAATAAGACAATGGGTCATTTTGTTACATTTTCTTTCTACATATTTCTGACTATGACAAACGTAAACCAGCACCAACCTCGTCCTCCATTATTCCCCGTCAGACCCTCTTTGCCGTAACGGTCATAGATGCTCCTCTTGTTGGCTGAGGGGGAAAGTGGAAAGTGGTGAAGCAGACTGACAGCAGGATGTGTGTCTAACTGGGCTGAAAGAAACCGTGCTCGTTATTAGGCCCGCTGCCGCCTGACAGGCGGGATACCGACCGTCTGACAGGACTTCGTACGCCTCCGACAGCTCCTTGAACTTCTTCTCAGCCTCCTCTTTGTTCTCGGGGTTTTTGTCAGGATGCCACCTCAGGGCCAGCTTTCTGTACCTGCACAGGGACACGAGGAGCACGGCCGCAGTGAGGACCGGACACCAGAACAGCTCAGCTCCGACTCTTCCATTTGCTTTCCAAATGCTGTATTAGTCTCATATAAAGTCGTGTTTTCAGCATGTGGTGTGTGAGAGCCACTTGGCATTAAACGAGGGACGCATCAATCACACTTCTTGACCCGATAGTGATCAGATTTTTCAGATTTGAGCATCAGTTGATTCAGATACTTTCCCAATGCCATACTGACATTACTGTTGCTATAGCGATATTTTATTGTGAAAAAAGCTTCACTTCCATCAGCATTTCTTTTGCTCGCTTAACTCGGACAGTTTTTTTCTCTATAAATGGTTGAGCCCTCATGGGGGTCTTTCCATACACCGTCCTGTTGTCCTGCGGCAGAATTATATTACTTAAAACCAAACTGGCTCCGTCTGGCTCACCTGACCACAGAGGGTCCTCATGTGACGCAGATCTGGATCACCAAGGCAGGACTGCTGACACCTTAGCTACTGGAATGCTAATGCAGGGTTCTTGCACCATCTTAAAAGTCAAATTTAACACTCTTTAACAAACACAGTATTTCTATGGTATAAAATACTCTATTTTATTGTAAACGCAGTCAAAGTTCCCAGCTGCATTTTCTCTCTCTTTTTCCCCCACTGTGAAGCAGAACACAGACAACATAACAGACATGAGTTGTGTTATGCTAAACAACACACTGCATGGCATTTAGGAATCATACGCAATAATAAAATAAAATTTGAAGCAGTCTCTGTCACAGTAAGCCCCGGTCAGAGCAGCACAGCAGGTTCTTCACCGACACACAGGTTTTAAAACCGGTAATGAGGCAGTTGAGGACGAGATGGACACAAGTCAATGTTGCATTGTATTAAAAAACTCACTCAAGTAGTAACTAATCATTTAGTGTTTGTCAGCCGCTTGTAAAGTTTTGTGCTCGTGCACTACATCCACTCACATCCTGTGTGTCTCCTGAGGGCAAACCCAACTACCCAAAAACAAAAAAAAAACCTAGAGACACTCCTGTGTCAACATGAACGCTCACTGATCACTGAGCAGAAGCAGAAATCATGGAATCATGTGACGGCGGTTTGGTTCTTGGCTCTGTCACGGTGATTACACAGACGTGAACCAGTAACATTCCTCGTAACGACCAGGGAGCCTCCAGCGCGCTACTGTCCGCTACGGTTTTCAGCATGAAGGAGCAGATTATTTCGTGTGTCTGATGTTCCTGGGCTTTATGACCCTTCTCTTCTCACGGTGACTACAGAGATGTAAACCACAAAGCAGCAGCATGAAGCCGGGCTGTCGGCGGACTGTCAGCGAGTCTCCCAGCTGACAGCTGTGCCCCCCCACCCCAAAAAAAAAAATCTAATAGATCGGCTACATTTGGCGAAACCTGATCGATCAAAAATCACTTACATTGGCCACGATAGGATCGGAACCCCCGGTGTAACAATGGTTTCAGAGTAATCCAAGAACAACTCACGCTTTCTTGATGTCGTCTGCAGAGGCCTCCCTCCGGACTCCTAACACCTGGTAGTAGTCCACCATGCTGAGGGGATGGGTGGAGAAACGTCAGCCTGCTGCACCTGCAAGAGGAAAGAGACCAGTGATCATCGCCGTGGCTGCAAACATTTACAAGATGTTGGTGAATCGTAGTGTGAGGATGCTCCTCTGTCCACCAACAGCCTGCAACATTTATTTTCATGTTCACTGTATTGTTAATACTGAATGAAAGCAACCTTGAAAAGCTTTGAAGTGTCTGCCTGACCTGAGGGAAAGTACAGCCATATGCTTCGCAGAAAATACACTCATTTAGAGGATGTTAAGGTCTCTGGCTTGACTTTATTTTCAGTTTTGTGGTTCTAAATTTTTTTTTAAGAATTAATTTCTGTCACAACAGTTCATTTGTACGTTTAAAAACAAAAGAAAGTGGAGTGAGATCAACAGTTGGTGATTATGGTGTTACTATTGAGGAAACTTTCAACAGTTTCAAATGGTTCAAATTAGAAGGAAAAATGGATCAAAAGTTAGAACCACAAAAAAAAACTTGTTGATAAATGATAAAGAACTTCATCGTCTCCACAGAAAACACAGAACGAAACCAACCTTACTGATGCATGTTGCTTCCTCATGACTGGAAACTGGTTAGAGTTTTGATGACTAATGAAAATTATTTGTCAACTCGTCTATATTTAAGGATCAAAATGTAAAATTGAGCCTCGCATGGCATTAACACAGTGAACCATACAGCAATGTTTGTGGCACTACGATACATCATGCAAGACATTTATTCAAAGCTTTGAAGTGAAGGAAACGCTGCCTGCTGCTGCATCAGCCTCACCATGGAAATACAGACATTAACCTCTTTATGCAAAACTAACACAAAAGCCATGAACATACATCACCTGAATAGTTATTAGACAGGGTTTTGGTTCATTACTTGACCTTAAACTCAAATCGGACCAGTTTTACTTTTGGGCTGATGCCGATATGCTAAAAAGGGACCGATAGAGGTCGATACGGATATCAATGCCAATATACTGTACATCCCTTGCTATGAGTTATATGGAACTATATCTGTGTAATATCAATACTGTCATTGATAATGTACAAAACACAGCCAAAGAAACAGTATTGTTGATCCTCCTTTCCAGAGTAATCGGAAAGAGACTGTAGAATAAATCTGTACGATGGAAAAGATGAAACATCATCTGAGGCAATCTGAATAGAAATGGACTCCATTTGGAACCAAATAAAGCGACGAAAGGCTTTGAAAAGGCTTAAAACACTTGGTTCACAAATCTAAGTTTGAATGGACAATATGAATGAACTCCCACACTGATTTTAGCAGTTTTATGTTGTTTTTCTATTTTCTATCCTGCTTTGTTGCAGTTGTTGGTGTGTGTGTGTTTTTTTTTTATTATCTGAAAACGTTAAGAAAAATCAGTTGAAGAAACAACAACAGCTCAGCAGCCCTAGACGGGCTGCAGCAGGATGATCATCGGTGTTAAAATTGATCGTGATTTGCAGCATGTTGACGTTAAGCAGGCTGTTGTGTTTCCTCTGATCTGATCTAACCCTAACCTCTGATCTGATCTGGACTGCAGTATCACAAGGTTCACGCCAATGAGGAAAATCCTGCAGCGAGAGCAGCTCTACACCAGGATGCAGCTTCCTCGTCCCTCACTGGGCGCTTCGAACTGCTCCATCCCAGGAAAATCAAATAAACCTGTGAGGATTGTACCCCCTTTCAGATCC
Organism: Salarias fasciatus; assembly: GCF_902148845.1. Taxonomy (NCBI): domain Eukaryota; kingdom Metazoa; phylum Chordata; class Actinopteri; order Blenniiformes; family Blenniidae; genus Salarias; species Salarias fasciatus. The sequence continues at coordinate 2,297,726 of NC_043762.1, forward strand.
AGCTCGTCTTCCAGAGCAGAATTGATGCGTCAGTCGGTATTTTAGCGGATCACCGACAGAGACCAGCTTAAACTGACGGTCTGTTAGCTTAGCTTCGCCATATTATTCCCGTCCAGTCAAAGCAGGCTTACCGTCCTGCTGTCCAGCTGTCTGCGGCCTCGGCTCGCGCGGGGTCTGTTCTGCGGACTGGATCACACGCACTAAAAGCGTCTGTTCATGTTGAAATATGAACGGTTTGCCAGGTTCACCGACCGTCCGTTTCTGTTCCTGTTTCTGTCGCCGCTCCAGGCTCTGTTTCTTCTTCGTCTTCTTCTTCTTCACACGGGCCGGCCACTCACAGACGCGTTCTCGCCGCACGGCGCCCTCTATGGCAGAGCCGTGTAACAACACGAGGACTCTTCACCAGGGATACGGAAACTGACAAAAGCATCTGAGTGAGGATTCACTCAAAACAGTGCAAGGGTTTTCCAATTTGTGACTTTAAATTATTGAAAAAAATTAGAAAAGAATCAAAGCAAGTCTAAGAAAGGTATAAAAATATGATATTTCTGCAACTACACAGCTGAAAAGCAGGTCCGAATAAGTCATTATTTGCATGACTCACAAGGAGACTGTAACTTTTCCTCAGTCCTCTGTACGTTTTTTCATAAATATCAAAAGAATGCCACACTTAAAGAGCACTTATAGCCATACCTTTGACTGGGGGAAAATACTTGTGGGGATAATGACATTTGAATTTTATTTTATTTTATATTCAAATTTATTTTGATTCTATTCCCATTTTATTGATGACAAACTGAATCCAATAATAGATTAGTTCATCTCAGAAATATCATTCAAATCAAAACTGTCTCTATAGCAGAACAAAAACTCAGAATAATCCAATGGGGACTCTTAAATGTCCGATCTCTCAGCCTAGAATATCTCTGCCTAATGAAGCAACCGTCACTGTATAGTGATGATCATTTTCCTGGGGAAACTGGTGGAGGAGGAAGAGCCTCCATCTAAAAGTCTAATCTTACTAATCTGTAATCTAATTTCTGTCCAGACCTGAAATCATCCTCAAATCCTCTGAAAATCTCTCCATGAACCTTGTGCACTCTGACTGGAAAACCCAGAATTCAGTTCTATTTGTGGTATCATCCTCCAGCTCCATATTCTGAGGTTTTATCTGAATTCTCAGACTTTCTCTCCAAGTTATTACTGAGTTCAGATACAATGATCATGGTGGGTGACTTTATCATGACACTGAGAGAATTTAGACACAGAAGATGAATAAATCCACTCATTATTTCAATCACACCCTTATTCTTGTTCTCACTTGTGGTGTTGGTATTGATCAGTTAACAGTTTATCCCAGCTCTGTAAAACCTCAGATCCCTCTAACCTTGAGCAGCAGCAAACTTCTTTAATGACAAAACTATAAACACTAGAGATAAAATTGAAAGCACTCTCCCCAAAGTGTTCACAGACCAATCAACCACATCCTCAGACCTGTCAGTTGAATCTGAGTCACAACTACTTAGCTTCCAGCCGATTGAATTCTCGGAGTTATCCTCAATTGTGGCCTCACCTAAACCTACAACTTGTACATCAGATCCAATCCCAACAGGACTGGTTAAAGACATTTTCCCCCTGATCAGTACATCAACATTAGATCAGATCAACTTATCCTTAGAAACAGGCTATGTTCCACAGGCCTTTAAGGTTCTGTTATTAAACCTCTCCTCAAAAAGCCACCCTTGATCCAGGTGTTCTAACAAGTTACAGACCAGTATCCAACCTTCCCTTTATTTCTAAAATCCTAGAGAAAGCTGTTGAAGTCAGCTTTGAGACCATTTATATAACAACCTTTTTGAGTCTTTTCAGTCAGGTTCAGAGCTCATCACAGCACAGAGACAGCTCTGGTAAAAGTTACTAATGATCTTCTCACAGCCTCAGATAGAGGACTGGTCTCTGTTCTGGTCCTGTTCTGGTCCCTGTTCTGGTCCTGTTCTGGTCCTGTTCTGGTCCTGTTCTGGTCCTGTTCTGGTCCCTGTTCTGGTCTCTGTTCTGGCCCTGTTCTGGTCCCTGTTCTGGTCTCTGTTCTGGTCCTGTTCTGGTCCCTGTTCTGGTCCCTGTTCTGGTCTCTGTTCTGGTCCTGTTCTGGTCCTGTTCTGGTCCCTGTTCTGGTCCTGTTCTGGTCCTGTTCTGGTCCTGTTCTGGTCCCTGTTCTGGTCCCTGTTCTGGTCCTGTTCTGGTCCCTGTTCTGGTCCCTGTTCTGGTCCTGTTCTGGTCCTGTTCTGGTCTCTGTTCTGGTCCCTGTTCTGGTCCTGTTCTGGTCCCTGTTCTGGTCTCTGTTCTGGTCCCTGTTCTGGTCCCTGTTCTGGTCCCTGTTCTGGTCCTGTTCTGGTCCCTGTTCTGGTCTCTGTTCTGGTCCTGTTAGATCTCAGTGCTGCATTCCACACTGTTGATCCTGATATTCTACTGCAGAAACTAGAATATACTGTTGGGATTAAAGGTTCAGCATTAAACTGGCTTCCATCATATTTAACAGACAGGTTCCACTGTGTTAATGTTCACAATGACTCTTCAGCTCACACTGCAGTTAAATATGGAGTTCCACAGGGTTCTGTTTTAGAACCTATACTCTTCACATTATACATGCTTCCTGTAGGAACATCATCAGGAAACACTCCATTAAAGCGATACTTCCACATTTTGACAAATTGGCCCATTGAGCGCAACTCCTTAGTCATTTGGAACAGCATACTTACTTTTTTTGTGAGGCGAGCTGTTGTTTATCCAGAGGTGAGTCGGGGAAGGTTTTCGGGACGGACACAATGGAGGTGAACGGTATTTTTGTTCCCCCTCGTCAAACTCATCAAATACACAATCCAACAACCCCAAAACACTTTGGTGGTCATGTTATAATCCACACATTCACTACACTGTGGAATATTAATGCAAAATGACCAGATTGAGTTGTTTATGCGAAGATTGCTAAGACGGAACTACTTACTAAACATGGCGTCTGGGCGTAGTGATCTCAAAAGAAAAAGTAGTTCCCAGTATTTGCTTCAGTGTCGTAACGCTACAATATTATTCGTTGGTGTTCCACAGCGTAGTGAATGTGTGGATTATAACGTGTCCACCAAAGTGTTTTGGGGTTGTTGGATTGTGTATTTGATGAGTTTGACGAGGGGGAACAAAAATACCATCCACTTCCATTGTGGCCGTCCCGAAAAAAGTAAGTATGCTGTTCGAAATGACTAAGGAGTTGCGCTAAACGGGCCAATTTGCCAAAATGTTGACGTATCGCTTTAACTTCCACTGTTATGCAGATGATACACAGATCTACCTATCCCTGAAACCAGAGGACACTGATCAACTTGTCAAATCAGAAGCTTGTCTTAATGACATAAAAAACTGGATGAGTCAGAATTTTCTCCTCGTAAATTCAGAAAAAGCAGAAGTTATTTTATTCAGCCCAAAACACCTGAGAGAAAATTTATCTAAACAAACAGTGACCCTGGATGGTGTTGTTTTAACCCACAGTAACACTGTGAGGAACCTGGAGTGACCTTTGACCAAGACTTATCCTTTAACTCCCACATTAAACACACTCAAAAAACTGACTCAAGCCCCTCTTAGAGTTCACACATTAAAATTTCATTTTCCTAATTAAAGCATATCATGTCCAACAAAACCTAAATATGTTTCATCAATGTGACCTAATTGTAATTCATTGGGCCCCCAGTACCACTCTTCAACTCAAAATAAATGTGTTTGAACAGTAGTTTTGTAGTGGTGGTAGTGCTGCAATGCATCATGGGAGTTTGGGATGAAATACTCAAGATTTAAACATTGTTTTTGTGGTTTATTTCGATGTTCTGATGTTAATACTGTTATCGGTAGTTGTGTTTTGTTGTGTTCTTTTTCTTTAGTTAAACTAAATAGTTCAGTTACTTTTCATGTCAAACCTGGAATGAGAAGTGTTGAGCATGTAATCAGGTACTGCTGCTGCTCCTGCCTCTATTGAAAAGTTCCTGATTGCCTCTGAGAGAAGAAAAGGCCTGAGGCGTCCTGTGCAGCATCAGCCCACATGAGCGATGTCAGCATTGGATTTCCAAATAACCATAATTAGTTAAAAATAATTAATCATTCTAACAACTTAGTAACGGGCAGCCATTGTATTTGACATATTTGACAAAAAATGAGTTGAACGAACTCAATTATATTGGTTTACACAGAATATTTCAGTTTTGGTTGGATCTAAAGGAATAAAACAAGTTGGACAGTCTCAAATATGTTGTCCTGAGTGGATGTATTTGATTTGAGTTGGGGCTACTTATATTTTTTGGATGGAAATCCTGCACATATTTTAATTGTGTTCATCCAATGAATAATTTTTTTGAGTGCAGGTCTGCAGGACTTCCTTCTTTTACCTGCCTAATATTTCTAAAATTAGGAATATATCGGTTCAAAGCCATGCTGGGAAATTAATCCTGTTAATAATGTTGTAACTCCCTGTTATCAGAATGTCCCAAAAATTGCTGAGGAAGTCTTCAAGATGAAAAAACCTGCAGTGAGAGTTCTGACAAGAACGTGGCGAGATCACATCACTCCTGTTAAATTCACAACAGAATTTAAAATTCTTCCTAACAACCAGACTCCATCATGTGTTAAAGAGCTGTTACTCTCATATTCTCCAGCGGAACACTTGGTTTTCAGAGTGCTGCTTTCTGGAGGTTCCTAGGTCTAATAAAAGTTAAACTGTTGGTTTGAGTCTTGAGACATTTTACTAGAAACATTTTTCACAACTGTAGTTTTATTGTTTTGTTGAAGCAAACAGGTGATCACATGACTGAACAGCTCATCTACGGTGGGAACAAAAAACGACTGATCTGCACTGAACTCTGACAAATGAACAGGGAAGCTGTGCTGCTGTGTGTGACTGAAGATCACTTGAGCAGCTTTGCAGTGGCCATGGAGGTCATGGTGGTCATGGTGGTCATGGTGATGGTGGGGACGGTGATGTCTCTGAAGATGGGCTGCGTGGGACCAGAGAAGGACACTTTGTTCTCGCTGAGAGTCCCAATGATCATCTGCCGCATTTCTCTGCTGGCGTCGCCACGTACAGCCAGCAGCGCCTGGATATGTTCCTCCCTACGGAGAGCAGGAGGGACAAAATCCTCAGCAGCGTCGGGCAATCAGGGAGTCACCAACTGAGAAAAGACTCCGATTTCATAATAGAGGCCACATCTGAACAACAGCAAGCACTCTCTGACAATTACAACAGATTGTTTCATTCACCGTCAATAATCACAATTCAACATTTTCACCCAAAAACTTTAAAAATAATCAAATTAAAGATGTGTTGTAATCCCACTTTGTACCACAGGGTGGTGCAGTGAGTCACTCTACATTTATTTCTGCATTTAGATCAAGAGCAAAAGAAGCAGATAGTAATGTCAGAAGACAAATCTTCAACAAATTAAAAGTTTTGGAAGCAACTCAATGTTGAAACTGTGATGAACAGTGACTCACTGCTGCCACCTACAGCACAGAAATCACATTGCTTCAAAATGATACGCTAAATCTTTCGAAGAGCGATCCCCAACTCGTCCAGACCAGACCCGTCGTCACCTTTCAGTGACCAGCTGAGGCCAAAATCAAGAAAAATAAAGAACGTTTTAAAATGATTGACTTAAAATTGAGGATCAGTCAAATAGGATATTAGAGCAGTCCAGCAACACAGGCATTTGGAAGCAATAAACAGATCAATCTTTTCCCTTGGACTTTAGCCTTTTAATTAAAACTAAAGCTCTGTACTCCAGTAATTTCAGGTTAATCATTTTTTTAATAAATAGATGGAAATAATAAATAAAAGTGATCTCTATTCAGATGCAGTTTGAAGATGCCGGTCCTGATCAATGGTTTCAAGCTTCAGGCCCGTTCACACCGCTAAATGATGTCCGCATTTTTGCATCCAAATGTAACTGAAAAACAATGGGGAGCGCGTGTTCACCGGCGTCGAAAATCCCGGCGGCACGTCAGACGCGTTTTTGCGGCGCGTTAGGTCATTCTGGCGTCGGCGGCGCGTTTTTGCGGCAGTTGGGAAATCTGAACTTTTGACGCAGCGTTTTTACGGCAAACCAATCGGAGAGCGTGTCTATGGTGACGCACAGCAGGTCAGCGAGCGGGCACCGGCGAAAGCGACACTCATCCTGGCGCAGCTCCTGGAGCAAATGGTAAAACTCACCAAACTCCGACCGTCTCTGGATATCATGCACCCATTCACGGCGTACTGTCCGCCGACGGCGTCGCTGTCTGGCTTTATTAAGCAAACAAAGCCAAGCCACTCACTCAACAGGGTTAGCCATGATGCTAAGCTAACACAGGAAATAAGGCCGGAAGCCCCGCCTTCCCACCACAGACGTCGTTCAGCGTCGGACCTCAAAACTGGCGAGAGTTCAACTTCTCGCGTTTTTGCATTTTTTGCCGAAAAAACGCTTCGGTCTGAACGCGGCTTTCTACTTCTGCACAAAAAAGTCAGATTTTGTCTGAAATCCAGATTTCACTTTTTTGTGTAGGGTTTGTTTTGCGTATATAAACCAACTTCATGAGTTGTCCGCAAAGTGAAAAAGCAGTTATCAACTCACAATGTGTCATGAGGCTACAACACATTCACCTTTTTATACACACTGTATATATATTGTTTTTTCTCCTGGAAAATACGTTGGACTTCCTGAAAATGCCCCACGTGTTCAACATCACTCTGTCTGCTTCTCTTCCTGTACATTATGGTGGACGCCGAGTGTGTGTACCTGATGTCGGGGTATTTGGACACCAGGGTGGAAACCTCCAGGAACAGCAGCGTGGGGTCGGTCAGCTTGAACACCTCAGCAATGGCAGCGATGGCGCCACACAGCTGGTCTGTGTCTTCACCCTGCAGACACGGATCGCATTTCATTCCCAGGAACACCTGAGCTCTTCCACCTGCTGACGGTGGTTTAACTGCATTGCTGTCACGACGCCTGATGTAATGCCACATGTGCGCACTGGGAGGCAACAGTGAGTCACTACATTTTACAATGTTTGCTGCTGGATTTAGCCAAGAACTGATCAATCTGAATTTGCTGCTTCTTCTGCTCCTGGACTGAAGGGATTGTGGAGGGATTGTAGTGGAGCGACTCACTGCACCGCCTTGTGGTGGGAAGTGGTATTACCAAATTACACAGACTTCATTAGTTCATTATCTTAACTCAATTTTAAGGTTATGAAAAGAGGCAACTCAACCATAGTAGATAAATTAGAAGCAGAGTAACAATTAACACAATCGTGAGTCAGGAAAACAAATAACATCTGAAGCACTTGAAATTTGACAGATCACATATTCACACTTGTTTAAATGAAAAAAGTTGACACAATGTCAGGACAGACTCCAAAAGTTGAAACATGGGCAGGAAAAATCTAAAAATATATCAAAAGGCTTAGTTTTTCAAAATGAGAAATATCCTGCAATCCTAAAATATCCCCAAACATCACATGAACTTCAGCTGCAGATGGACTCACCGCGGCCAGTTTCCTGAAGAGGAACTTGAACTGATCGGCTTCTTTGATCATCCTCTCAGCTCCCTCCTTCCTCTCATCGGCGTTTCTGAAGGTGATTCTCTTCTGCATCACTGCCTTGATGTACTCCACCACCACCCTGCGCAGAGCCTCGCTCGTCATCTCCTGCAGACGAGACACCCGGCAGCTCAGTCCTCACAGCTGGCGTGGCGTACGCACTGGATCCATGACGATTCGCCTGAGATCAGCGCCATCCTACCTGGTTGAAGGGCTTCTTGATTTTGTTGAAGTCGTTGAAGTAGTCCTCCACCGTCACACAGATGGTGTCCACAGCATGGGAGCCGCTCAGCCACTTCTTGGTCAGCAGCTCGTTCAAATGGTGCTGGTTAAAGTAACGCAACAGTCTCAGCAATGAAAAGCCTGTGAAGAGCTAAAAGCAGCACGCCATGCCAAGTCCAACTCAGAACACCGTCCAGGTATTCCTCAATTAGCTTGTTTTTTGATTACTGTTAACCTCCTTTTATTGTTTCCAATCCAAGATTAATAAAAACGCTTTTTGGTAACACTACCCTCCTAATGACCCACATCCATTTACTGTGTTGTTTCAGGTCCTTCTGACCCCCGATGCACACAGGATGCGGTCCGGCTCCGGTCCAGCTCCGGTCTCTTTCCGCAAGGATCCTACTGTTCCGCACGCCGCAGCCCTACCGCGTCAATTCAGACGGAAGCAGGTCGGGTGCCAGAAGGAAACGCGATACGTGTTCCAAAATAAGTGACTTCAAAATGAAATCTGTGTCGTGTTTTTGCCTTAACATTCTATTTTTTCACTTCTTCTGGTAGAAAACAGAACAAACAACGTCATGTAGTCATTATACGCTTTAGAAGAATGAACGGTTTTGTTCTTCGTCACTGCTGAAAAGTCAAATGAATCCAAAATGGCTCAAAACAGCTCTGTGACCGGAGCAGCTCCGTGTTGCCAGATTGGGTGGGTTTCTGCCAAATCAAGCATCTTTTTTGAACAAGTCGGACGGGTTGATGAAATGATTATGTGTTTCTGACGTGTTTTTTATCAGACAAATACGGTTTTAACGTGCATTTCCAACCGAGATGGGGGTTTGGGCTGCTTTCTATTGAGTAAAACGGGTTTCATATTGTCTACGGGGGATAACGACAGATCTGGCAACCTTCCCCAGCGGACTGTGGAGGCGCCGCAGGCGGTGAATCACAGTGCTGCGGTGTACCGGACCGGAGCTGGACCGGAGCCGGACCGGAGCCGGACCGGAGCCGGCCCGTATCCGGTGTGCATCGGGGGTGAGTGTTTCTCAGCTAAATCTTCAAATGAATGTATTTTATCACTTAATATCTCAAGTATTCAGTTCTTACTGTGTTTTGGTTAAACACAAATCATCACATACGTTTTCATTTATGACTATAAATAGCTGAATTTTGAACATATTTGTAAATATTAATACATTTACTGTTGACAACTACTGGTTCCTCATGGACACCTGATGCAGATAATTCTTTTTTTAATGATTATTCTAATATATTAATGTGCTTTCATTGTAATGTAGAACAGAAATACATGATGATTGACAACACGATGTTTCCTGGTTTTGTGAACTGACTCTGAATACCTGGTTCTGAAACGCTCTCGTTTCCCTCTTTTAAAGCTTGAAGTCTGTTTTTATTCATTTGAAAACTGACTTCTAATATTTGCACAGCTCCATTAGTTTCTTTGTGATATTAGATATAGACACAGCCAGTACTGTTCAATCATCATTTTGTGTTTGGTTTTTTTTTTTCACCTCCAGGTCTAAGAAGACTTCATCCAGCAGGAACTGGCATCCCTCCTTGGCCACCTCGCTGAGGGTCCTCTCTATGGCAGCGTCGCTCTCGGTGGGCTCAGATAGCTGAGAGTACTTCCTCTTCAGACTGTTGATGGACTCTCTGAGGAACACGAGTGATAATGGGAATTATAGCACGAAACCCTGTAGGTGACTGTAAAAGCATCCTTGTGGAAAAAACGATGAAAAAAGCAACTTTCGATTACTGTAAGGGTTGTGTATCAGATTTCTCCAATGAAAACCGTTTCGAAATAAATTCTGTGTCTTCACTTAATTTACAAATGTACTGTGAACTTACTGTTAACAAACCTCAAGTCTTTCATACATTCCTTCTTATCTGGACACAAGAATTCTTCTCAACACAAAACACTCGTTATGACCAGCATTACGCAAGTTCTGCAACTGGATCACACGTCTGTTAAAAGCAGCAGGATTACTAATTGGGTTACTGGAAACAAATAGCTGTGCATTAATTCTAATGGTCGCTCTGAAATCAGACTGTCCTCATAATGTGACGAAGGCCCAGTCCCATGACTCTTTCCAGCCCTCCCCTCAGCCCTCCTCCTTTCAAACGGAGTGCTCAGGGGTAGCAGCCTTGCCAGCAAGCTGAATTCTCGCAGTATTTGTTCTCACACACCATGAGAATCCTTCTTGTACCGCTCGAGCCTATGTGCTCGGGATCTGATTTTTTTCGGTCGGACCAATGACGCGTCGTTGAGGGCGGGACATGAAGCTTTGACGGAAACAGGAAGCGACAGACTGCTAATAATATTAGCATGGCTAGCGAAAACAGTGGATATCCCGACAGCGATTAAATCTGTTTTGGATGAATCCTCTATTGCGTCTTTGAAAAAATGATCAGCAGGAGGTTTTTTCTTTGCAGTGATTGGCTGAAACCAAACAGGGTTAGGCGGCGCACTGTGTCCTTCTGTCCAATGAACGCAAAGAGTTCTACAGGAAGTCCCTCCTTCCCCGAACGGATTTGCAGAGTGAAATCCCAGATTGACATGTGAAGCAATTTGTTGCTGCTCATGTCAAGATGGCTTCTGCCAGGTTAAAGGGGTCGGCCAAAAGTAAAGCCCTCCGAACTGGAACACCCCTTCGAAAATCGCGTACGTCATCAGTAGTCGCCGCTGCCGATGACGTAAGCAGATGCGACAATTGTTTGCCAAAGAATGTTTTTCTTACATTTTAAAACTTCATAAATTGACAAAATAATGACATTTATGAACTTCTGTCGTTGCGGACGCCGCCACCTTGCCGAACTTGGAGGGCTTTCTGAGAAATCTGTCATCCAGTGGCGGCCGGTGGGGAGGGGCACTTGTTTTGTTCGCCTAGACCGTGACTTGCGGGCGGGGTTAGTTCACATTGGTGGGGGCGCTCGTTTCCCACCCGCGCATTCCAGGCGGGCGGTGTTGAAGAAACCAGTTTATTGAAAATAATCGTCTATCTGTTGTGTTTGGAATGCGCCTGGAAAGCGCGGGTGGGAAAGGAGCGCTCCCACCAATGCGGAAGTGAACTAACCCCGTCCGCAAGTCACGGTCCAGGCTGACAGAACAAGCGCCTTGGCCCTACCCCTACGTCATAAGGACAATCGGGACACTCCTACCCTCCACGTGAACGTGCAAAACGAGGGGAAGGGCCAAGGGGAAGCTGAGGGGTGAAATGGGATTCAGCATAAAGCTGGATTATCGAGCTCCTTTCTGCAGTCAAACAGAATTCAGCGTAACTAATGTCGCTGACAGAAGTGAACTTATGAGTGAATGACAACAAGAGCAAACCAACAGGCAGCCGGAACAAAGACTTCAAAGAAAAGGTTCACTGACACTTATTTAAAGCTCCAAATTCATCACCGCTACTGTCGATACAGCAGAATGTAAATGTTATTGACGCTGAGCGATCTTTCATCATTCATGACGTTGTCACTTAGACGAGTCAGGATTAACGACTCTCCCTTCTGCCTGAGTAAACACGTTGAGGAAAAAAACATCTGCCAACAGGATGCATGGAGCACGACAAAAACACGAAACTCACGGCTCAAACTGAAACCCACAAGACACATTTACACACTACACATCGAGGCTGCCAGCAACGGCAGGTGCACTGAGTGTTCGTCCTGGAAACTGCTCCTATATATATATATATATATATATATATATATATATATATATATATATATATATATATCAACATCAGATTAAGCATTCTGCATTGAAAAATAAAAACAAGTGAACTTCTAAAAAGTTCAACTGAATTATCCCTCAATTCACTTTGAGAGAATTCTAAAATGTTTTACACGCGAATCAAAATATTCCAAGTTTTCTTTGTCTGATGCTTTGTAATGTTACCTTATTAAGGCAACATTATCACATTAAAACTAAAATCAAGGCAGAAACCTTTGGTTTAAATACGATGAGGGAATAACAGGGACTTTCCTGTGTTACTGAACATGACGTGACATCTGGACAAAAGGTGCTTTCTGGTGACACGAATCTTTCTGTGCAAATGGAAATGAGAGTGACGTCTTGCCTGAAGGTCTGGCAGTTGTTGATGATGGCGATCATGTACTGTACGTAGCACTGAGGCAGCTGTCGGTCTCTCAGGTGTTCATCTTTGTAGGTCACTGCCTCCTCACGGTACCTGCGGACAAAACGGAGAAACGTTCACAGAAACAACGCCTGTCGCTCTCTTGTGCCGTCCTGAATTCTGGCTTCCCGAGGAAGCATGGTGAGCCGATCGTGGCTCATATCGAAAGCTCATGAAAAATGGAGCAAAAGCACAATTGTTGCGTTTATATTTTTGTTCGGTGCATCACTGTATTCCCAAGATCCCTAAAGACGTCAAAAAACAGGAACCTGAACCGAGAATGTAGCACAAGCTGGTCAGAACAGCCACACTGATGCAGGAACAGAGCTCCGGGGAAACAGCTGTCGTCCCACTTCTGCTGTTTTGGTGGGAGGATTGCCAGAAACACACCGTTCTATGGAGGCATTGATCGCTCCCAGAGTGGGAACAGAAATTAACGCGGTTCAGGCTGTCCTTCTACGAGATGTAAATTATGGTATATGTTATTATGATTTCAACACAATGCACATTTTGATATCGCTACATCACGAACAATGTTGAGACAATGAGAGAGAACAGCAAATACCTGACGAGGAAACTGTTCATCTGCTTGAGACACAGCTTCAGGACCTGCTCTCTGAAGTCACTATCGATCTGCGCAGCAACTTGCAGGTTCTGCTCAAACATCTGAGGATGAAATTCAACGAGGACAAAGAGAGAATGGGTGAGACAAATGTTGTGTTTGTCAATGAAAGGAGCTGGAAAAACGTGCCGGCTTTGGTCCAATCGTTTCCCCGATAAATCTCCAATGATGTGATATTTGTATAATCCTCGCCACTTCCATCCATCTCTCATAGCTCTGTATCCAGTTCAGGGTCACAGACTGCTGGAGCAGATCCCAGCTGACAATTAGCTCAGAAACGCTGTGCAAAAAACCCTGAGGAGTCTCTGATCGGCTCTCGTGTGTGTGCTGACTGAAAAGCGAAGGTGTGTTACCTGGAAGACGATGGCAGGCAGCGTCGTCTGGTAGTATCCGTCCTGGTCGGCCTCGGGCTCCGTTTCCTTCTGCCAGTCTTTCTTGTCTGTTTCCAGAGCTTTTCTCAGCCAGCCTGTTATATTAGACTGAAGACAGAAACACGCTTATCGATCAGCTTCATGACGGCCTGGTCTGATGCTGAGGCGTGCGGATCTGTCTGCGTTCTCCCCGGTTGCAGTCAGACTCATGAGTTATGCTCGTGTCCATGTAAACATTAAACTCTCGCCCCTCCACTGAGAACAATTCTTGCTTACTGTAAAAGTTTTGACGTATTTGCTGAGCAGCTCGTCGACCACAGCCTGAGGCAGCAAAGGCTCCAGCTGATGGACGTCACACTCCGAGCTGAGCTCTGGATGGCCCATCATCTCCTCACTGAAACGACCACAAACACTCCGTCACCACAGGCCAGCTCCTCCTGCAGCTGTTCTCCTGTTTCCTTCAGTCTGAATGAGCGGAAGCCGGTTTTAGCAGCCTTTACTCCACGGCTTGGCTGAGTTAACAAGATAAAGTGGCACGCAGCAGTGCTTCCTCTGGCTACCTCTTGTATGTGTTGAGCACCCAGGTGAGCAGGGACACGATCTCATTGGCCTCCAGGTCTTCAGAGGCCAGTTCTGTCACACGTGTGGACACAGCATTGTGGTAGAGTAGAAAAAACCTGCAACACACACACACACACACAGTTCGGACCAAAACAAAGCTATGTGGATGGATGTGTGAGCTGCTGAAGGGACACGTTACCTGTTGTATGTGTTGTAGTGTGGCGGGAAACACTGAACCATCAGATTCTTGACGACGATCAGATCATCCTGAACGTATTTCCTGGTGATTTCCAGGAGGCGGACCAGCCACATCTTGTCGGCCTCTCTGGTCACGGCCTGGGTGCTCTCGATGCGGGTGCTGACTGTTCCCTCCAGAACCTGCTCCACAAACACAGACCAGTCCGGCTCAAAGGCGGCCCGACCCTCACACACACGACAGCCTTCTGAAAAAATTATAGTTTGATATCTATATAAAAATTCAATAGCAAGTCATTTGTTTTCATGATATTCTCATTTTTGAGATGACCTGTTCTGAGAAACACACTTCCCAGGTTTGTTTTGGCTTTGGCTCCTGTGAACCTCTGACTTTCAAATCAGGAGAACATTTCCCACCTTGAACATTTTGTCCTTCCACTGTTTGGGTCGCCCCGGAGGAATGAAGCCAGTTTGCTTCTTTCGGTCGACCATACGGCGATCGATCTTCTCCTCCCGCTCAATGATACGAACCACTGACACCAGCATGGTGGGGTCCCGGCGCACCGTCACCATGGCCCTCTGCAGCACCATCCACAGCTGCTTGGCCAGCTCGTCCGACAGGCCCTGAACCTGAGGACGAAGACGGGTGGGAAACAGCTCTGTGACTGGAATCAGATCCACACAGGCGTGAGGCTACGTCTCTCTATTTATCAACAGCGTTCATCAATTCAACTTTCAGCTACGTTTCAACAGTGTCCGACTCTGTTCTACGAACTGCGCTCACATCTTCAAGTAAATGGAGATGAGGTTCATGTCGCTGGTGTTCTTGCTGTCCATTCGGTACTGCTCGTACATGAGGTCGTCCCGAGAACACTCCAGCTCCATCAGCTTCCTGTGGGCCTGCAGCAGCTCGGCCTGCTCGATCAGCTGCTGGGTGTCTGCCACGATCTCTGGGACTGAACAAAGAGACGCACTCAGGACGCTGCGCCCGGGACCACACAAGACACGCTATTGTGAAGAGACAGGGGTGGGACTGTTCTTTGTTTTGTCTCCATGACTCATTCCATTAATTCTTGTAAAAAACAAAAAACAAAACAAAACAAAATAAAGGTGTACTTTTTTTCAACTTTTGATAACTTAATCTTAATATAAATGACATGAATGCAACAGCGGCAGGCCTATATAATGATCAGGACTGAATCAACCTACCAGAGAAAATGTTTTTGAGGTTTTCCACGGCGGAGGCCAGCTGACTGTGCTGAACCACGGCATCTTTGACATCTTTCAGGTTCTCGATGGTGTTGATGCTCTGCCTCCAGTCTTTACTCACGTCAGCCAGCGAGCTCTGGATGTCTTTGACATCCAGCAGGGCGCTGTGGAGCTGCGTCAGCCCAGTGCGAACGCCATCCAACTGAGACTGGATGGCTGCCTGCAGGGCGGAGAGGTCGCAGGTCAGGAAAAACATGAGCGTGAAGTGAAACTGACATGCTTTCTTCACACTGCTGCACAAATAAAAACTGTGGCATGAGAAGAATCCACAAGTCATGAACAGAGACTACAGTCCAGCTGTGGCAAGGTAAAGTCGGCTGGGTGATAAGACCACAATTTATGTCTCAATATTTTCTCTCAAAATGACGATATACTCTATGATATAAACTTGATGTTTGTCAATAAAGTTTTACCACAAATACAATTCTGGGTCAAATTCACAAAGCGAAACTGCAACGCAGCCACTTGCATTCACCACCAGCTGCACTAAATAAACATGGGAATTAAGGATCTGTGACTTGTGAAGTGCAATCGATAGATCGCCTCCTCTTCAACATTTGCGTTGTTTACATCCATCGCTGTCGTGTCTGTCTGCAAACTCTGAGGAGTGAACAGGGCGAGCGTGTAATCAGGGGCGGAGCCATGAGAGCTCGATGCTCCGTCACAATCTAAATAGTTAATTAACATCTCTCACATAGTTGTGCCTTGATTATGAAAAACTGAATCACACGTGAAATGGAAGCTGAACCTGAAATAGAAATGTCCAAGACTGTTCAGTGTTGGAATGAACCAGTCAATGTCCAGACCTCCGTCCAACTGAACATCTCTCCGTCCAGTCTCAGGCTCACAGACGTGTATAAAATATTCGGAGAATCAGCTGACCCCTCCCGGGCTTCAGGGTGAGCCGTTACCTTCAGCCTGGCTTCCACGGAGGCTTTCTTGCGAGCCTCTCTTCTTCTGTACTGCTCCACTTTATCCAGCTGGTCTGACCTCTGAAGCATTCCCGCCACGCGCTGCACTGCAGTGGCCACTGCCTCCCGACTCGTCTCCTCCATGGTGCTGCTCACTAATGCCGTTTTGTCCTGTCTTGTCCAAAGGAGTCATACAAGCACTTCTGGGCTGAAACGGACAAATACACACAGTCACAAGTCCGTAAAAAAGATTCAATGGGAAGGAAACTTTCTTATATTCAGGATAATTGTTCCACACAGTGCTATCAAGTAAATACCAGTGAGTGAGCTACAACAACACAAAAAAAAAAAAAAAACAATAAAATAAACATCCACGTTCACATAAGGCTAAAAAAAAAATCTTTATGTATTGCACCGTATCAAATTCAGTGGTAATCACTTCCTTGTGGAAGAAAACAGATTGTCTGAGTTCAGACCCCAAAGGCCAAGAAGACCAGGTATTTTAGACAAAGACACAAAACAAGCTGCCACAACTGAACACACAGCTAAATCAACAGAAATCTAATTTAATGAGACACAAAAAACAAGGACCAAGATCACCACAGCCTGGACACAAAGACACACAACTGCACTGTTTTTCCCTTGTGGCTGTTCAATGATTCAAACAAGCACAACGAATACCAGTATACATCTGGTGCTAGTATAGGAAGTTACATGTAGGAAGTTGTGTGTGTTTGTCTGAGTGTGACTGTTTCTTTGATATAGCGGGGTACCTTCATCAAGCCAATGTTCTGTGCAGAGAAGAGCCTGTCAGTCTCAATCTACACCAGAAAAACCCTCCAATTACATACATCTCTTGTGGAAGGAAAACAGCTCAAAGTGGATTGTACCAAAAATGTTTAAATGCATGCACAAATCTAATGACACATGCACATTAAATCTAAATACACACGGTACATATAACACAGACACAAAGTACCAAACACACACAAAATGAGATACAGATCTCTTTACACACTGCTCCTTCTGCTCTCATGTGTTATCTAGGTGTTCAGCTGTCACTAAAGCTGTAAAGCCCAGATGTGGAAAAGTCCGTCAGCCTGACAGAAATGCAGTGTCAGCAAATCTGAAAGAAACTTTATGAACAACCTTTATAGCCAATCTTTTAAGGGATTCATACAATTTATTGGTCTCTTACCAATTATTTACATATGAATACAAGTTATTCTTAAGACTCTGTAAAGCATTTCAATGAGATTATATGATTTTGAACTTCTTTTCTTCCTCTGAATGATTACTATCTCCTCACTGTTGAAATCACTCTTGTGCTTCATTCTTTTAATGTGAAAGATTCTACAAATGAATGCATTTAATGTAATTGTTCTTTTATTGTAATAATTTATTGTACATTTTACAACTGTAACATAAATCTTCAGTGGAATAGAATACAAATAACAAATGATCATCATATAGAGAATCTAAGATGAAAGGCTGAGACATTTTAAAGCACTTGGAGCAGGTTTGGACTTTCAAGAGACTAGAAGTGGGCTAAAAGGCACCCTGACCTCCGACCTCCTGTGCACAGGACCCGGGTGTCTTTAATCCGCCTGTGATCGCTATAAATCGCCGTGATGTTCAGTTTCATCGCGTTCAGACTCGGTTTAAACGGTGATTAAGATTAGCAGCATCGCCTCATTAGACAGAGATGATGACAGCTGAGTCACACAAACCTGAAGCACTAGTTCATGTATCTCACAGAAATGATGAATAA